>NC_072777.1:28678626-28970872 GCF_022539595.1 Amphiprion ocellaris | reverse complement strand
TGATGCAACCAGGTTTCAGTCAAACAGAACAAATCAATCTGGTGATCAGTTATCAAATCATTTACTAACAGAGATTTAGACGAGAGAGATCTAATATTTAACAAACCACATTTAATTGTCCCGTTTCTTTGCTCAGTTGAAATAGTGGTATTAATTTTTATTAGATTTTTATGGTTACTATGTCTTTTGTTTATTTTTGAGTTGTTTAATTTATTGAATTTTGGTGGTCAGGGGACAGACACAATCTCAATAAAGCTAACTGAATTCCTGGAGGTTGACAGCTGTGAGGAAACTGCAGAGAGGTGTGGAAGACTACAACTCTGCATCGTGGTCTGAACTCTGGGTTGTCATGCTTTAGGACTTCTAATAAAATCAGCCATATTTCTAGAAATGAGAGCTGCACCAGCCAAAGTGGGATGGATGCCGTCTCTCCTAATCAGACCAGGTTTTACCCAGAAAGAGCTCCAATTGTCTATAAAGCCAACGTCGTTTGCAGTACACCACGTAGACAACCAGCGGCGAAACGATGACATACGGCTAAACATATCGTTGCTGGTCAGATCTGGCAGGGGTCCAGAGAAAACTACGGAGTCCGACATGGTTTTGGCAAAGTTACACACCGATGCCACATTAACTTTGGTGACCGGGTGTCATTACCGCCGACGTGAATAACAGTCTTACTGTATTTACAATTATCTTTAGCCAGCAGTTTCAAATTTGCATGTGCATGTTATGTATGGATACCGAATTGCGTGTGAATTAGTCTTATAAAGATCTGTTGATCAGTTCATCACTTTTGGCAAGCCTTTGTTTTGCTAGTGTTAAAATAACCATTCCCTCCATGCTTTTATTTTGAAAGTGTATTTTTAATGTTACCGGCTTTTATTTTGTCACCATTTCAGTGGCACAGGAGGTGTTTATCTAAGAAGCGCTTTCTTGACATGACAATGATGCTGCCGAAAAGCCCGAAAATTCACGTAAAGATGAAATAAAACAGTTCCATGCTGTTGCTGTCTAGCAAAGGATGTGTATAAACATAGAAGCACCTAGCTGCAATGGGGACAAGCTCTTACGGTGTTTTCTGAAGAAAGGAGTGAAGGACAGAAAGATGAATTTGTGTTCAAAATAAGGCCGACGACTGACGTAAATAAAGGCTTTGTGAAACATCAGGAGCTTCACCATTGTCTGGCTGGGGTTTGCTACATTGCGTGACCTAAATATGTAGCGGACGGCAGGAATTGATGGGACTCAGAAACACCCCACAGTTTAATCATTTGTTTTCATTTCATCATTTTGTCAGGTAACTGACACAGTGTTCACTTGTCATGGTTACAGCGATGACGTGCCGGCACCTATATGTGGCAATGGGAAATCCTTAACAAAGCCGTGGATCCAGACTATAAGCCGTATCACTGTGAAAAGTTAATGAGGTGGTCCTTGTGTCATTTCTGACTTCCACTGAAAATTTCATCCAAATCCGTTAGTCCATTTTTGAGTAATGTTTCACACGGACAGACTAACAGACAGACAGACAGACAAATTTGCAGACAAACGTACGCCGATCGTCACATAACTAATAATTGTGCATTATTATTTTTTCCCTTACAATGTTTGACCATAGAATTACTTTTTTCTGTTTATTATTTTAGTTTCTTTGCCAGTATTTGAAAGCAAAATTAGATATTTTTCTAACTGTGATTTTAGAGATTGAATCTGTTTTAGTAAATTACAGATAATATCTTAAGCATTCACATATATGTTGACTATGAAAAAATAGGCCAAAAAATGTCTGTATTTTTACAGACAATAATTTTATCTTTCATAATGTGTGAGCATAAAATAAACAGTTTCATTGTATTTAAATCAGCTAAAATATCCTTGTTTTACAGATATTTGTCATTGTTTATTTATTACAGTTCTTTTAATTCATTGGTTTTTACAGATTTAAAAAAAATGTTTATAGTGCACATGGAGACATTAACAAGGTAAAAAACAGATTTCTTTCACTAGAGCATAGTCTTTGAAATGTGTTTTGTCAGATCTTTTGAATATATACTGTATGTTTGAGTCTGTAAATCTCAGCGCTGGTTTCTTGCAGTCATGTTTCTCATTTTCTCTGTAAAATAAATTCCACCAGCAGACCTCTGTGGTGGTCTCTGGTTATGATATCGACTCTGCACGAAGCAGATGTTTGTCTGGACCGATTCATAGCTGCTTCCTTCATCTGCGGCCTGCTGCAGCTGTTAATCCCTCCCATCTCCGACTACCGACCGCCGCCGTCATCACACACTGAGGGAAGCAGGACTTGAAAGGCAACCTCGGTGACTGTACTTCACACCTATTTCTCTGCTTCACACACACCTCGTCTGTCTCGCCTCTTTTCACACAGACAAACACGCAGCTGCCTGGACGCTTAAGATAAGGAGCTGCTGGAGGACGGAGGAGGGGGATGAAGCGTACATGTTTGTGTCTGTTTGTGTGTGTTTTGTGTGCGCTCGACAGGACGTCCTGAGAGCGGGCCAGAAGAAATACAAATGAAACACCCCCTGAAGGCTTAAAAACGCTCCATCCATCAAAACAGACATTAAATATCAATAAGTTAATGACTGAGGGGGATGTGACAGTTAAATCTCCATCTGGCAGATATTCAAAAAGCAAAAGGGCGTCGGAGGGCCTAGAGACGTCGTTAGCAGCAGGAGCTTTGCCGACGGAGTTCCATTTCCCTAACGACGGCCGCCATAGGAAGGAGAAGCAAGGTCTTCTCAGCACTGATTTTCCTCCTGGGTCTGAGTTTGAGTGTGAATGAGGATCTCAGCAGCAGCCTTTCCTAATGGGATGTGTTGTATACAGGCGGAGGAGGAGGTGGAGGAGGGGGTGCCTGGGAAACAACAGTGTAACCAAAGGGAAGAGCAGAAGGAAAACAAGGACCCCTCCCTGTCCGAGTATGGGACAAACATGCTCACACACTAACACACTCCTTTCAGGCCCATCTGGAGCGTGGCCAGGTTTCCTTTTTGGACACCTCTCGTATTCGGTGGAGGTTTTTGATGCGGCACGGCTTTAAGTTTCAGATCGAGGGCTATCTCTGCGTACACTTGCTTTTCATCTCGCTCACTGGCTGACTCGCCCCGCCGTCCTGGGAGAAGTCGTCCAATGGTGAGGTGGGGATGGGGAGCTGGCACGGTGCCCCCGGCGGAGCAGGTGCAGCCAGAAGAGGAGATAACGGAGAACATGCTGACAGATCCGACGGTGGAGATCGAGACGGTGGATGCGAGGTTGTTACCCGCGTGGGCGTGGGTGGCCCTGTTTGTGTGGGATTAGAGGAGGAATAGCCGCAGTGCCAGGGCTCCTGTGCGACATCGTGGAAAATCCTCCTCAGCAGTTTCCTGTGGGTCTCCATTATCAGGCCTCGTTGATAGACCAGCTTTTCCCCCCTACTTCCTGCCTCTCTTCCTCCCCTTCCACCCCACTTCCCCTCCCACACTCTTCTCAATCACATGAATCACGGAGAGGGCGAGGGGCTGGCAGCGACTGTAAACCACACTTACAGATTAGTCGGTACACTTTCCACTGTGCACTGAGCTAATTTCTCTTACTTTGACACCAACGTGAAGAAACGCCAGTTAGCCGCTCGCACTGCTGCATCATTCGGGGACCTAATTTCGTTATTGTGCTGCAATCACTGACATTCTGGTAGAGAAATGACTTCAGACAAATGTTGAGTCACTTGAACATGAGGTCATTCCTCCCCTTCCCTTCCCTTCCCTTTGGACGTGAAACCAAGATGCGAGTTAGGTTAGAGTTTGAACTGTTGTACATATTTGGCAAGTAATAGTGTAGCACAGTCTACTAATACTGGGAAAGTGTTGCAATACCCTCCTGTTGTAAACAATACTATGCCTCATGTTTTTAGTATCAGTACTTTAAGAATGGCAGTGTTTTCATAGAAGCTGTGCATTTTCTGCAACTTGCATCAATGTGCGACATTTGGGCATTGGTTTTGCAGCGCTTTGCCTTCACTTTCTGTAGGTAGAAGTGAACACAATAACTGCTTTTTGATTCTTTCATATGCAAACTACAGCACTACAGCAATAAAGTAGATGCAAAAAGCAAAATACAGCATTATTTTGCTTACAGTTAAGAGTCATGTCAAGCCGACGGACATCACAAAGCAGTCTGTGAAAGACATTTTACCCACACAAACTAAAGCCCTATTCACACGGGATTAGTATTACCTCGGGACCAGTGGTGATTTGTAATAATTGTGGAGGATATCTGTGATCTTAATCTCGTGCAAATGCGCCATGTCTGTAATTTATAAAGTAAAAATTCCACCGCAAATTACTACATACCCAACTAATTTTAAGTTCCATGTGCTGTTATTCTATGATTTGTCCTGATGTTTTAGGTTTTTGCTGTGGAGTCGTGTCAGTATCCGTATTAAAATGTTGCAAAAAAGGAAATGCGAATATCCGCATTAGGGCACTTAAACTAGTAGCTGTGCAGCTTAGTCAGAAGGTGTTGCTAGAGTCTCTGTTAGATATGGCTTTAATAAACAGAGTAGAAGAAGCTGAAAACAGTTGTCTGCCAAGTGCTTAAAAAACTGGAAGAGGAAACAAGGGTTTGTTCAATTAAGAGAGAAAATGAGAGAAATCTTGAGCAGTTGTTTAATCATATCAGCTGGTATCAGTTTCATGATGACTGGAGACAAGAAACAGCTGATCACTGGTGTGAGGTGAATGTTTGCTACATCAGAACTTATCAATGCATTCACTTTTAAGATAAAGTCCAAAAAACTGCTACAAATGAGCTATTTTTTTGTCATTTTCATCAACTTTTTCAGATGCAATACTTAAGAAATATTCCTAAAAATGCATTATGGAAACACAGCTACTGTTTAGTCTGATCATCCTGACTGTGAAGCCTCAAATCTCGCAGTTTGAACATTTATTCTCTCCTCAATCTCCTCTGATCAGACACTTTGCTCCTGTGAGTTGTGAGCATTTTGGAAGCACAAAGCTTCGGGGGTCTCGATGCTTTTCAGCAGCAGCCGGACGACTCTTGGCAACCCATGTTGTTACTAAGACAACATCGACAAACACAGTCGTACCTGATGATGATGGCGGCTGAAAGACGGCTGCAGGTCAATAAACACACACAGACCGAGTCGAAACGAGAGCAAACTGCCAATTTTTTCTTTAATTTCAGATTACTGGGGGATGGAAGAGCGAGAAGGAAACAAAATGAATGCTTCTGTAAGTGACTCGTTGTAGGTGGAAATGAGAAGGAAAAGGTCTGAGAGGGAGCGAGAGCATGACTAATCTTGCTGTCTTGTAAAAATACGTGCATATAAATCTTTCTGCGAGCTTTCAGTCATCTCAGAGGATTGATGCATAGCGGGGTGATCGTGCCTTCCAGGGAAGGCTGAGCTGTTGTTTGGCTACAGGACGTGACACAGAGCATGTGTGGGGGGCCTGATAGAGCTGCAGAGGCCGATGAGAAAAGGAAAGAAAATAAAGACAGGGAGGAAAGGGAAGCACTTAGGTGTGCTTGATATCCTATCAGCGTCCAATACCCATCTCAGGCATGGAAAAACACCACGAGTGTCCAGAGTGGGATTCATAATTTGGTTAAAACCACAGAGCATGAGCGCTTTTCGGGCCTGAGCGGAGATCAAATGTATGACGGATAAAAGCCTGGAAACAATACCCAGCTCCCCGTGTGTCCCGGAGCCAAATACACAGCGGCAATACGAGTTCCTTTTTGTTCTTGAAAATGCTCTTCAGATGTTTGACGCAGAGTGGAGGTGGAGGTGGAGGGGAGACAAAACAAACAGCAATTAAGGTAGTTTGTGAATCCGTTTGAAAGGCCTTGTGATCCGTCCTTTAGGAAACATCTGCCATATTGATGTACGAGTCCAGGAAAAAGACGAATTCCTTCTATCCCAGTAAAACAAACCTCAGAAGTGATGAGCATTTATCCATTTCCAACCTGCACATTTACATGCACCAGACTCCAACACACGGTCTGTTTTTTGCTACACTCCAAAATGTATCCCTCATAAACATTTACAGTCTAAACACAGATAACAGCACCCCTATCACTTCGCTCTCTGCTGGAAATTCCAGACAACCGTCCGATAGGGAGAGAGGATAAGAATGTGTGTTTTGAAGCAGAAAGAGGGAAGAAACATTTTTCAAAATCCCCACAAAATGTTACAGAGTTTATCTCCCGGCTTGATAAATCTGGAATGAAAAAAGTTCAAAAGTCCCTGAGAGGAAGCAGACAAACAGCAAACCATGAGATTTACTGAGTGATAGACGAGGAAGATGCACGAAAATAGTTTCCGAGCACGAATGACAATAAAAGTGTTCGGGGAAATCATCGCCTTTGCATTCATCAGACTGTAAATCTGATAAATGAGTGTGCTTGAAGTGAAACCAGAACTTTAACTTTAAGTTTATTTATATAGCACATTTCAACAACAAGGCGATTCAAAGTGCTTCACAAAGACATTAAAGAGCAGATGAAAACCCAATTATAAAAAGAAAGAAGGCACATTTATAAAATCATTAAAAAGGTCAGTAAAATTTAAGGATGCAGAAGAGTAAAAGAATCAAAAACAGAAGTTGGGAAGCAAGGACATTTTAAAAGTTACACTGCAGAGTTTGTCATAAAATAAGATTTAAAGTAACTGTTAAAAGAATTTAGTCAAAAGCAGCTGAGAACAGGCAAGTCTTCAGAATGGACTTAAATGTGCTGAGAGTTTCAGCTGATCTACAGTTTTCTGGGAGTTTGTTCCAAATATACGGAGCATAGAAGCTGAATGCAGCTTCTCCATGTTTGGTTTTCATTCTGGGAACTAATAAAAGACCTGATCCAGATGACCTGAGTGGTCTGGTTGGTATATACTGAGTCAGGAGGTCTCTGATGTATTTTGGTCCTAAACCATTTAAAGCTTTGTAGACCAGCAGCAGGACAGCAGGGAAATCTACCCTCTGAGTGACAGGAAGCCAGTGTAAAGATTTTAAATGTGACCCCGTGTGTCCACGTCTCTCTGCATTCAAAGACAGAACTCAGTATCAGAGGTGAAACCCCATCAGACAGAGGAAAAATCCAACATGGCGGTGCTTTACGGGGCCTGTTGACCAGTAAACAAGAGGAACAGGCTGCAGTGTGCCTTTGTTTTCATGTCAACACTGATCTGTTCATCCACACACACACTTATACGCACCTTTCTGTGTTTTCCCTTTGACCCATGACAGCTGCTGTAAATGTGGTAGAGATAAATGGAAGGATTAGTTTGATATTTTGGAAAATATGCCTCTTGCATTTGCATTCCTGGAAAAAAAATGATGAGAAGACACTAATATTTGTTTAGCAAATATGAAGCTACAACTAGCTTCTGGGTAACTTAGCTTAGCACAAAAACTTCCAAAGAGAACAGTAGGGACCATTAAGCTTTATACTGTACCACTTTACTGTTTAAAAAAGGTATCTTACAGATTTCCCGTTTTGTTAAATGCAGACATTATTAAGCAAAGTCACCGAAAAAAAAGTCCAGTTAAGCATTGGAATGGCTCTAATAATAAGCTTAGCTATGTCAAATGTTAATGCGTATAAACTAACTAAGGTTACACTGTAAAAGAAAAAAAATATATATATGCATATATATATATATATATATATATATATATATATATATATATATATATATATATATATATATATATATATATATATATATGTATGTATATATATATATATACACACACACACACACACACACATATATATATATATACAAATATTACTAAATTACTAGTATTAAGTAGTAAAATTGGAAAAAACTTTATTTTCCATGTAAACCCTAAAAAACAGGGCAAAATTGTAATTAATGTTCACATTGAAAAATTTGTATTTTTAAAAATTATAATTCATTCTTTTACAAACATTTGGGTGTGAAAATATTACAATTCTTTGTATTTATATCAGCAGAAAAAGATCGTATGACAGACATTTGCTGTTATTTGAAAGAAAAATTACAAATATTTTAGTTTGGAAAATAGCAAAGATTTTTTTAAACTGTTTTGCAGATTTTTCCTTGTTTTGTTAAATTAAGGATGTAATGATCTCACAGTGTTGTTATATATCTCTAGGGTTATACCTCTTAGAACTAAAGAAAATTTTTCACTCGAAGCATCACAAGAACTTTCTCAGAACATGTTTAGAACAAAAAAATCTGGATGAGCAGTTGTCTGTATGCTAAGCTAAGCTAACCAGCTGTTCAGTGATAGCTTCATATCTAGTACGATCTTATCGTAGCTTTTGGCGAGACAGCTATGAACCTGTTTCCAAAAGTTTTTTTCTCTAAGGTTACCACAGTATTATGTGAAAGCATTTTAAAAGTGACTAAATGTGCATGTGGTTAATACTAACTCCCTTTAAGAGGACAATCAAATAAAACTTTGCAAAATCAATTAAACAGGAAGCATCTAAAAGAGCAATGGATGATGAATAAAACATCACATGGCAGAGATCCAACATTCAAGGAAAAACTTTATTAATTTCAGCTATGAGTAATAGAAGGTTATTGACTGAAACTCAAACACAAATTCGGCTGTACTTTGTCCTGCATGGTGAAGCTACAGCGTGAGTCATGTTTTACTGTATTTCCCTGGAAAGGAGAAATCTATCAGTGTTTGTTTATAAGCTGTAAAAAGAAAGAAACAGAAAGAAGCCTGAGCCAAGGAGCTTAAAGAATCCTAGTTTTTGGACTGAAAATGCATTTTTGAGCAAAGCTTTTCTTCTCTCTGGTGTTTACAGTAACATCCAGCAGTCAAGATCCGAGGTCACTGTGAAAAAGCTGGACGAAGTACAGAATTTAAAGCTGTAAACATTTACAAATGGTGGAAAAAATCACACAATAGCCCAATAAAATGTTGTTTCTCTGGCCTTGCAGACAAATACAGATATTTGGACAACTTTTTCAAAATGCAGAGTTTATGAACCAGTAAAAAGCACTAAAGGCGGACATTTTATTTGACGTCTAACACGTCAGATGAAATGCTTTATTTATGTGGAATCAACATGTGCGAGTGCGTAGCAACAGAACAAAGCCGCCATGTTGTTTATGTGACGCTTCTTTCTTGACGTGCGATCACATTAAATTACATTAAAGTAAATACCCAGACGCTCCAGATGCTCTATGTTGATCATATATAACGTGCGCTTTAGCTGCAGATCTGTGCGCATTTGTCTTTTCCTGCAGCTCTCTAGTTAAAAGCGGGTTAATTTACAGGAAAAGATGCAGAGTAATTTGGCTCGCAGCACGACTGTACAGTTAGATCAGAAGCCAGACGTCGTTGGCCAAAGCAAAGATCCATCTGTCTGTTCCTTGCTGAGAGGAGCGTGCAGGGCATGGAGTGCATGCACACACACACACACACACACACACACACACACACACACGCACATGCACGCATGCACACACACACACACCTCCCATCGCCAGCTGGATCAGAGAAAGCAGCACTTGGGGAACAGTTGACACGCTGATCTCTTTAATGGTTACATCCTCCACACCCAACACCCAAGACGCTCAGAGACACACGCTTTCATTAGCTTAAACCGACTGACAGAAAAAATACATATTGCAACATTCCTGATACACACACACACACACACACACACACACACACACACGCCGACACACAACTCCCTCCTGCTGTATACACACTATCCTGTTAACCACCCCCACCTCCATGCAATCAGAGGCTCAGCATAGGAAGGAGGGAGAGGAAGCGGCCCTGCATTCACAGGCTGGGAACAAGGAGAAGGAAAAACAGCCGGAACCTGGAATTTACGGAGGAAAAAACAGCAGCCATCCAAAAATACCCCCACAAACCATCTCCGCAGATAAACAGAAATATCATTACTCTCATCCTCCGGCTCAGGAGTTTTCCTCACATGCTTCCTTCATCTCATCCTCAGCTCTTCAGCTCTCAATCAAGGAAGCGTTCATCATAGCAGCAGGGCTGGTTTTTTGTGTGTGATTTGTCCCAGTGTGATTGCTCCTCAGAGCCTCCCTTCGCTCGCTCAGGTCAGGAAAGAACCAGAGCTAATCAGCGCTAAGTGGAGCTGCTCGGTAGCTACCAGACACCCAGCCGGTGGGCAGCGAGACCACTCTCTGATCACCCTTTATCCTTTACAGTAACAGCTTCAAACGTAGAGGTACAGGAAGAGTTTGAGCCGCATCGTAAGCCATATTCTGGCTGACAAACCCAGATGTCAGTCATGATGAAGCCTGTCCTGTTTGTAAGGTTTTGGTGATAGCAGCTTGTTTCCCCCAAAGCAAAAACAGCATTTACCAGGATTTTAGGAAAAGGCGATGACACTAGCCTCATATCAATATAAATATCAAGCAAATCTGAGGTGAAATTTATATAAAGTAAGAAAAAAATTAGGCTTGTTTCCATTAACTGCTTTGGAGCGAATAAACAAGGCTGAAGGTTGATGTTATAGACTACATGACTGTAATAAACACAGCAGAAGAAGCCAGAAACAAAATCAGGGGTGTGTTTTTCAATATCCAGAAATTTACGTCACAGCAGCTAGATACAGACGAGACATGGAAGAAGGAGAACAAGGATTACAAAAGTACAGTCAGGGTAGAAATAGAGAAATAATGAAGGCAATGTACAAGGTCTGATGGACTTACATATGAATGATGTACACCATACTATGCTGTCCACTACATACACTGCAATACTATAAAGTTTACCAGAGAAAGATTTAGTATCTTCCAGTACATACAGTCTTGAACAAAAGTTTCCATACACTTCATGGCAATCTCGAGTTTCCAAAAACTCCTACAACTCCTAATTTTCTATTAATGGACTGATTGAAACGCATGAATCTTAGTCACAAAAAACAATCATGCATTTTGGTTCTTTCATAGGTTCATGAAGGGTCTTTTGGAAACATGACAAAATCTGCAAGATTCACAGAAAATATGGAGTTCTAGGATTTGTTGGGAACTCAAGACTGTTGTGATATATGTGGTCTTTACAAGGGAATGTAAGCTTTTGTTCACAACTGCAGTATGTTGAATGTAGAATGCCAAAAATACCAGGATGTCCAGCTTTATATAGTCTATCTAGTCTCTTTTTTATAGTGAAACTTCAAAATGTGCATTAAAATATGTTATGGAAACACAACTATTGCCACACAAGCCTGTTTCTAAAAGGATTTATTCGAACAAATGATGCCTGAGTGGGGAAAAAAGCAATCTCTATGATATAAATCTTCTAAATCTAAATGTTCTATAATTAGAATTAAGATTTTAAATCCCAGAAATGTCAAAAAAGAGGAGACTGGCATTAGTTAAGAAGAATAATAGACTATAGTGCAAGATATTATAGTATGATGATAAAATGCTTATCTCTAATATACTATTTTCATTCAGATTTGTCTCTTTCATATAAGTGAACCAGTGGACAGCAGTGACTGAGTCCTTCCTGTGGCTGAGAGGTGGAGGTCGCTGACCTTCAGGTCATTTCCTCTAACCTCCTCTTCCTAATTGATTCAATTTCCAAGCCATTGGTCTCCTATTAGGATGTTCTAACAGACCTATACCTCATGTTCAACATCCTTTTCTTTTGTCTCCTAAAAAGGACACATTTTCATGGCTGTCCATTTGGGAAAACTCTCTTTGTGCTGCTAAACTTTGTCATCCAATCCACATGTGATGTCAGTTAAACGGGTGCTTCCCCCAGAAATGCCTGTAACCTTTAATCTACGCGATTAACCTTTAAGTGACGTCATCTGCTGAACTCGTGCGACGCAAAGTCGATGTGGGAGTGTAAATGAAGACGGGGGGAAAAAAGGAAAACGTGACCAGTGAGTCATCATGCAGTTTACCTGAGCAACATCTTTCACCACTTTTTACACTCAAAATCTTTCCAACCAGTCCGAAAACCTCGATTTCTGCAGCTGGGATCACGATCATGTAATCTGAAGCATTTCTCCTGCTTTACTGTGTTTGCTGTTTGTATCTGGCATCTGTTTTCTACTTCTGTTTTGCCTCAGCTGCATAACATTTAGTCATAAATTCTTCAGCTTCCATCTCTGTCGTGAATCACATGCCACTAATAACAGGCAATATTTCCATGACAATATAAAGAACATCTGATGAAGTTACAGATTCTGCTGCAGTCTGCTCTTCAGTGTTTACTTCCCTGCTTTCTTATCTAATCCGATTACTGTAAACGGACATCTGATTATTTGCCCATCAAACCATGTGCCATAAGCTGCAGAAGGTCCAGTGTCGGGCACCTTGCGACCACTATTTTGCCTCCAGGCGCTTCTTGTTCGAGGCTCCAGGATGACTGTTAAACAGGACAGGCAGCGGGCAGATAACAGCACTGTAGCGCCACGAACACGTGTATATGGACTCAGATCTGCATTTTACAGTTTTTAGGTATTAACAAGGCAGTAGCAATCATTTTAAGTATTTTTCTGGCTGTAGAAATCTTAAAAAGATGCATCCCTCCTTATCCACACTATCCTGTCTTGGTCATTGTCATTGGTTGGACAATATCTAGTGTTACTTTCATAAGACGAAGTTCCACATCAACTTCCTTCCAGGATTAAACTATTATTCTTGCTGGTGGAAGCCTACTGGACACACAAATACTATGACACTGTAAAAAATTGACATATTGATATTTTCTTTTCCGGCTGTAAATAATTCAAGAAAAATTTTGTTTTTTTAAATTGCTTGAAAACAAAGCAAAGTTGTTTTGGGTTTTTTTTTTGGTTTCTTTAGAGGTATATAAGTATAAGGTTTGATGCAAACAGGAAACAGTAAGATAGGAGATTTACAGACAGTTAAAAGTAGAAGTTTATATGTTAAAATTCATCCTACCTGTTTTCAGACATTGTTACAGATTCTGGTTTTTGCTGTTTTGTTTTTCATCTTGTGTGTTTTGTTATCTCTTTTCTTGTCATTACACTATCTAAAATAAATCAAATAAATTTTTTAAAATCAATTAAATATACACTACCAGTCAAAAGTTTGGACACACTTTCTCATTCATTTGAATGAGAACGTGTGTCCAAACTTTTGACTGGTAGTGTATATTGAGAAATTTAAAAAACTAAGCAGATTGTATCACCGTGGACCTCTGATACCCAGGATGAGGCAGAAGATACAGAGCAGAATGCAGAATTTTGTTGGAACTCAAGGGTTAAGTAATATTTGCAGCGGCTGATTTAAATGGTCAAACAAATTTGTGGAGGCAACAACAGCAAAAACACTGCAGACAGAAAACCTGTGTCTGGTCAACATCATCTTTTCTGAAGCTGAAATTTTTTTAAACAATGATTTTGCATGTTTTTTTGCAACCAAATATTCATTTTTTTCCTGCTGTTTCTCACTCATTTTGTTTTGAACGTGAATCTTGCATGTCGGTGTTTCTAGGAAGACTTAAAGCAAAGTAAATGATGTTTTATCAGACTTCTCTTGTGAATTAGTCATGGTAAATGAGCAAGAAAAGGTTGAAAAGTAAGCATGATCTCAGTCAACCAAGATTTTCTTTGTGTTAATGCTGCCACTGGTTTTCTGGTCCCCACAGTTGGTCAGCCTCCATAATGAAATAAAGTGAAATATAAAGAAACACCCCGAAACAATTCAACCAGAGACAGACCCTCAGTGTGAATGTAAACACAGTGTGACATCAGCGTAATTAAACTACTTACTCTCCTTCTGTCTGTTTATTCATTCTTTTGCTCTGTTTATGCGGCGACTGATCGAATTTGACAAAACCTCTAATGGAGATTAAATATCTCACCAGTGCAGTTGTATAATCCGTGAACTGCACAGAAAATGATATAAATTCCAATTTTATCTCCAATCAAATGGATAAAATCTCCTTCTGTGGCCTTTAACGATGTTCATAAGAGGCAAAAAGGCAGCTGAGGTGTTATTTTGACTCGGATTTGTCCTCTAAAGTCCTGCTTTGCTGAGAAGAGACAGGTAACTCCCTTCTTCTGGAGACTTAGAAAAGGTCACTCATGCTTTTATCTCTTCCAGCCTATTGCAGTTTACTTCACTGTGATACCAACAGGCCAAACATCCAACGACTGTAGCTGCAGAACTTGCAGCATGAGAAGCAACAATATTAACTTGACTGGCTACCTGTGAGTTTTACAACTGATTTTAAGTAGTTGTGACAAATTAACCATCTCATATGTTACTTTAGTGCTGTAAAATGGAAAAACTTGCTCCATATTAGAAAAATCTAGCATAAATTTTAGCTCTTGACAAGCTCAGTTATATAAGGCATCTCACCAAATCAATTTCTCTTTAGAAAAAATCATCAAGAAAGTACAAATTTGTTGATTCAAGCCTGTTATATGTGGGTATTTTCTAGTTTCTTTCCTCCTCTATGACAGTAAACTGAGTGTCTTTGGACAAAACAAGACATATGTCGTCTCTTGGGAACTTTTTTTTTTTTTTTTTAACAATTTACAGTCATGTTACAGGCTAATTGAATAATTAAGAAAATAATTGACAGATTAATAAAAACATCCCAGATGACAGGATTTTTGTAGTTATTTAAATTTATTTCAGCTAGTTAATATCTTAAGTTCAGATTTGTATTACATTAACCGTAAAGCACTTTACAATTTTGTTTTAGAACTATATATACAATAGAAATAAATTGGTATTGTTGTCATTATATTCATCAGATTATTGTAATGAGGTTCCAACTCTCATCGTGTCTTTAAAGTAGAGCTGCAACGATTAATCGATTAGTTGTCAATTACTAAGTCAATCGCCAACTATTCTCATAATACATTAATGAGTCTGACTAATTTTTAAAGAAAAACACGTCAAAAAAAGTCTAAATTCGATGATTTCAGCCTCTTAAATGTGATTTTTTTTTTCTGGTTTCTTTCTTCCTCTGATAGTAAACTGAGGAGATTTAGATTGTGAACAAAAGAAAACATTTGCCATCTTTGGGAAACTGATCAACATTTTTTTCTACCTTTTTTTTTTGATGTTTTATAGACCGAAGAACCAATTGAAAGAACCAGATGAATAAAAAAATTAAAATAAGCACTAGTTGCATTCCTACACTGAAGATTTTCTAACTTGTTTATATCTTAAGTTCAGGTTTTTATTGCTTTTCTGAAATATTTTTACTGTTGAACAATTAAGATTGTTTCAGAACAGTTCCATATAAATAGAGTTCAGTATTAATATAATTACATTCATCAAGTCTTTGTAATGACTGTAACTGCATCAATTTAATATAATTTGAGGGATTAATAAAAGTACACTGACACAGATAATGATCTGTAAAAATGTGCTCCTTCAGCAGAACCACGCTGCTGCCAAAAATAAACAACAACTGCATTAGTTTCTCTGCTGGCTCTGAGCCTGAAGAGCTGAAATAATTTCTGGGGTTTAAGGTAATTACAGGAGATGCTTCCTAAAATACTTGTGTTTGCTTAGATACGCTGGACTTACAAACATTTCTGGGGGTTGTTGATTAAGTCTGGAACTTCTGTAACTTGAAGTGAGCCTTGAGCAGTTGCTGACTCAGCAGTTCCCCTGACTGAGCTCTTTTCTTTCTCTAAGTAGCGTCTTCATCTGCAGCAGATTCTGTTTATTAGTTTAAGTGTTTGACGTTTTCCCAATGCAACGTCTTACTCAAACAACCCCGCTCCGAGCTCGCTGCTTTAATCACAAGCTGCTCTTTTAAGGTAAATACGCCTGTCAGGCCGCCACACAGGCATCTCACCGAACCCCGAGTGCGTTTGTTGGTCATTTCAGACATGTTTGTGCACATGTTCATACGTGTTTTTATGTGAGTCTGTTAACCCCACCGAGAGCGTTATTACAAAGAGCCAATGGCAGCGAAGGACCACACTCCAGCACATCCTGTTTGACTTGACCTCAGAGGATATTCTCCTTTCCCAAGCAAACAAACCGCTGGCTTTTTGGATCGTACCAACGTCGGAGGGGAAGGGAGGGGACGGCAGCCAGGAGGTGTCTCTGGTGGGGAATCAGCGGGTAGTTTTTTTTTAACAGGACAGAGAAGCAAAAGAGCCAAAACAGCAGCAACAGCTGCAAAAATGGAGGTGTGGTAGTGGTCAAAGCTGACACCTCCCACGAGAATTTACTCATTCCATATTAATAATAATATACAGTATTCATATGCACAGATCGACCACAACATTTAAACCACTAACAGCTGAAGGAATAACATTGATTTTCTTGTTAGAAAGAACATTTCTGCTGGGAAACCTCAAGTGCTACCTTGAGATTGCTGCAAATCCAAAAACACTCTCCCTCAGCAGTGCAATAAGACCGCAGAACATCACAAAAAAAACCTCTACAATGGCTCGAGGAACACAACCAAGAGCCCACACCCATGCCCTAATTCAAACATCAATAAGGGAAGTGTCGGAACAACTTTGATCTACGACACCATAGTGCATCCCAAAATGTCCTGTCTCTATGTCTACCATGATATTATGGAATTTCGGATAAATAACACATCACTTTTTGCACTTTTTACGTGTTATTTCTAAATTTTTAAACATATATTCATTGATTTTACACATTCATTGATTTACACTAAACCTTCCCCATAAGTGACCAAGAGGCAGTCTGGAAAGTAATACGAAGTAATAAACAAGACACTTGCAAATGGAGAAAATGGGCTGACATCATGTTAAAAGGGATGAGGACCAATGTTCCCTCTAATTTTTCCTGAGTGTGAGCAAACACACAAACTCCCTGAGCGTTCCTTGGACCACTGTGAGCAACATCAGACATGTGCACTGTGGTCACACCAGCATCACATCCATTCAAGTTACATGGTTCATTAAAGGAATCAAATTACAGCATTTACATTTCTGTTAAAACACTTTGTCAGCAGGAGCCAGTTGAAGGCTGCAGTGATTTTAGTGACACTACAATGTATAAGAGTGAAGTTATTGAATATTTGTCTCTCTTTACTGTTGCAGCGGTTTTGCAAATTGCAGACGGACCCTGTTCACTCCATAGACACCAATGTTATTCCTGTAGCTTGAAAGACAGCTACTTTTGATAAAACTGGGCTTGTAGCACATTGTCTGCCTTGCAACAATGGGAAAGAGGCACTGTTTGTGTTTTGACAACCTATATCTAATGAGTTATTGATGCTGGAAGTCCGAATCTGTGAATATCTTTCCAACTTTACTGAACTTGGGGCCACTACCACCTAAGGAGTGATATATTTAATTTTGAAAAAAGCATTTAGCCATACTTAAAGCTTTAAGTGCTTTATTAACACAGAACTAAAAATTTTGTATTGTTTTGTTATTACAGGTTCTGTCTGAAAAGAGGTGGCATCATTTTAAACAGTGAAATCAAACTAACAAAATGTAATGACCAACCAGTGAGTAATACTGGATTCTGCAAAAACATAAACAACTTTTTTAAAAATCTAAATCTTATCTTAACACAGTTAATGTATTAACTTATTTTTGTGTGTATGCATGTATTTATTGATTTATTTAGTACTGTTAACATATCAGAGTTCTGAGTGAATTTTTCTTGAGATAGGCAAAGGCCATTTATTGATTACATATAGGCTATTAAATGTTTATTAAAAACTAAAAAGCATTAAAAAAAACAACTTAGGCATTTATTGAGTCACTAAAATACTGTAGAGTACAGACCACATCAGCATGATTATAAGCATCCTCTGGTAAATTAACAACCAGATACTGATGTCTCTCACCATATGGACTTCAGGAGATGACTGGGGGATGATAAACTGTGACCTACTGGTTGGGTTCTCTCTGTTCTCATGTTTCTTACATGTTTGTCCCCTGACAGCCGGGTCCTAATGTTTTTTGAGCAACACACCATACTATGACGTTTTTACAATGATGGTTCTACTATGAAACCAGTTTGACATGTTCAGGTGTTCTTTGTGTGAAAACTCAGAGATTTCAGGTATCAGAAGGTGGTTTTCAACTTTCTTTGTTAACTTTCTGCTTCAACTTTAAATTAAATTTCCTTCACTAACCCAGCCCTCTGGACTTCCAGGAAGCTGTGTTCCTATTGGCTGTCCAGGTGGCTGCTTGGTGTTATCAGGAACACCTGAGCAGCTTGGTGTTATCAGGAACACCTGAGCAGCTCAGTGTCTTCCTGCTTTATTTAGCTGCAGTCAAACATTTCCTCTGCTTCTCTTCACCACTGAACTGGGTTTGGCTCCCTTGCTTTAGTTTGTTCTTTAGGCGTTGGCTTGCAGCTTCCAGCAGTAAAATCAGTCTTTAATGTGTTTCTTGGTGTGTTTTAGGGCTTTGTACTGGATAGTTGTCTTGGTAAATGTGGTTCTTTAGCCACAGTTAGCACATGGTGCTAATGTGTGCAGTGATTAGTGGATTTGGTGCAGCTGAGTTGTGTCTTTATCTTGGCTGTAGTGAGTCTTCAGAGGTTTTTGGTCAGACACATTCTGTATTCTTGTTTGTGAACCAGCGTTGGTTGTCCAGAAGGTAAGAGTTCCTGTCCTGATTCTCTGTTCTCAGAGGTTCTCTGGTAGGCTGCAGGAGACTTTAGCGTTTGGGTTGTGCTAGTTTGGTTTTTGTATGGTTTCATTTGGACGACTATCTTGAGGCCCCTCCATGTGGTTTAGTGAGGTTTTCTGGAACAGTTCTACAAAGCAACCTGCAGCAGAAGAGACTTTGAGAGTTTTTAGGAAGTTCTGGAGACCAGACTTTAGAGCAGCAGAAACATTTGTCAGCAGTTTGAGCAGGAGAAGGTGAGCTTCAGAGTAGAAATGAGACAGGAAACCTTCTTGACCCGTGTGGTGAGGTCCTGTACCAAGAGTTTGAGCAGGTTGTGAAGAGTCTGTAGTTCTTTGGTCTGAAAGCACAAGAAGAGTCGACTCATTAAAGGAGAAAACAGGAGATATTGTTGGTTCTTCTGTCGCTCTGCAGTTTCCTTAGACTGAATATCAAGTTTATATTTTAAATGATTTCTCATGTGAGCCCAAGAAGACTTCAATAAACTCCCTCCATCCCCTGGACACAAGAGATTTTATTACCATGTTAAATATTTATTTTTTAAATGTTTGAGTTTTAATCATAGCTTTAGCAGTTTTTTCTCTTTGCTTGTTTACTTTTGTCATCTGTGTAAAAGGTGCTAAACAAATAAAGTTGAATTGATAAACTGAATAATTGACTAACTCATGATTGTGACAACAGAAGTATTTTCGTTGTGATTTAAGGGTTTATTTCATTTTTAAGGTTGGGGTTAAAATCTTGACAGAAAAAGAAGATTAAAGAAATAAACTACATAACAGAGAGCAATTAAATCAAAGGAAAAAAGTAATACAATCAAACTTTAGAAAAGTTTTATAATTAAAAAGACATTAATATAATTTAATTGTATTTAATGTTTAACTCTATTAAACAGACAAAATATTGAATGAGATAATTCAACAAGATACAATACATGTCATTATGAAATTCAACAAAATTTTAAAATACAAATATTAAAAATTACAGATAAAATATTTTCCATAATTAAACATTTAAAAAATACAATTCAACAAGAAGAATATTAAACATTGTAAAAAAAATGCAAAACATTTAATTAGACTATTACACCTTTAAAAAGATGAAACATTTAATTAAAAAATTAAATCTTTAATTAGAAAATTACATCTTAAGACAATAAAACTTCAAATAGGAATTAAACAGAAATTACAATGAAGCATTTAAAAAGAAAATGAAATATTAAAAGGTGGTAAAACATTTAAAAAGAAAAACCTTAACAAAGATTTAATCCAAAAATTAAACATTGGGAAAGAAAAAGGAATTTTTCAAACAAGCCAATAAAACATTTGAAAAAACAACAATTAAACATTAAAAAGACAAAACATTTCAAAATCAAATCAGACATTAGAAAAGAATAAAAGGTGAGAAAAGAGCAAAACTAAACATTTAAGAAGAATCAAACTAAAGACAAAACATTTGAAAAGACACCAGTTAAACTTTAGAAGATCAAATTAAACAGAAGAGACAACAAAACGATCAAAAAGAGCAAAAACAGATACAGGTCTGAAAGCGTTTTCTAGTCTGAAACGAAAACATCAAGTTGTTTCTTCAAACATTTCCTCTTTCTATGTTCTTGGTTTGATTGTGGACAGATTTACTAAGAACTCATTTCAGAAAACTGCTTTCCAGATAAAGTCTACTAGTAGTTGAAGGCATCGATCAAACTAATGTTACCTTCTGATCTCCACAAACTTTACTGTTCAGTGAAGAGAATCAAAGTTTGTTAAGGATTTCTAAAAAACCCACAGGTGAAGGTCTGAGAAGAACTCAGATGGGTGGTCTAAATGTGAAATCAAGATTCATGGTCTCGAGTTTTAAGGCTTCTGTTAACCAGAAAGTTCAAACTAACAGAGAAGTACTGAGAAACTTTTAAAACTTCAGTCCTCAGACTGTCTAAAGGTTCAAACTAACAGAGAACTACTCAAGAACTTTTAAGATTTCAGTCCTCAGACTGTCTGAAGGTTCAAACTAACAGAGAACTACTCAGGAACTTAGAAGATATCAGTCCTTGGACTGTCTGAAGGTTCAAACTAACAGAGAACTACTCAGGAACTTAGAGGATATCAGTCCTTGGACTGTCTGAAGGTTCAAACTAACAGAGAACTACTGTGGGACTTAGAAAATTTCAGCCCTCAGACTGTGTGAAAGCTCAGGTCCTGAGGACTCGGGAGGTGTGGAGGCTTTGGAAAGTCTTGGAACTGAGGGTTCCACCCTCCAGAACAAAGGCTGAAGTCCAGCCTCCTGAGAAAAACGGTCGAGTCGAGACTCGAGTTAAAAAAAAACTCGAAAACGACAAAAAATAGATGATAAATGCGCAAAAAAACAAAGAATTAGTATCTGAGCAAGTAGCTCAGGGGGATAAGAAGAGGACTACCAAGTGGAAGGTCGCAGGTTCAAGTCCCACCACTGGCCTTTTTCTTGCTTTGTCTTTGTCAGGATTTTCAAAAAATTTAAGAAGGGTCTGGTCTTGAACCAGCGACCTGCAGCTCCACAGGCAAATCCTTAACTCACTGAGCTACAGATCAGATGAAAAGAAGTAAATTCGTCGTCCCTTTGGCATCGTAGTTCCTGAAGTGACCACATGGGTGGAGCCAAGGCGGAGTCTGGGTGGAGTCAGGGCGGAGAGTAGGCGGGGAGGTGGGTGGCGGCCTCCCCCCTCTAGTCCCCCACCTCCCCCCACCACCCACCACACCTTCCCCCGCCTGACGAGTTTTTCGAGTCTCCACGAGTTCTTCGAGTCTCCACAGGTTTTCCCGAGTTTCTGGAGTTTCCAGGAGGTCTGAGGCAGAACAAGTTGTCATGAAGAGGTGTTGAAGTCGGCCGGGTAGAGTGACTTTTTACAGTGACTAGAAGGAAGACCACTAGAAGAGCAGGTCTTTAACCACCATCCATAAAATCCATGGAGTCGCTCCAGAGAAATGAAGGGATGTCAACTTTTATCAACCTCCATCCAGATGTTCAAGTTCATATCTTTGAGATTTTTAGCACCACAAACCTTTAGTATCACACTTTATTATCATTTATTAGGAATTTAATGGAATCCACCAGCAGATTTACTTTTTGTTGACAAACTTTATTCTTGTCGTCGTGGGACTGCAGAATTTAAAACTGTTCCTTCTATTTGACCTCATGTTTATTAGTTTTAGTGGAGAAAGTTATTTTAATTGTCGATTAATCTCTTAAAAACCAAATCATAAATTGGGTTAGTCAAGAGCTTTAAATTTCTTACTTTGTCATATTTTAAGTATGACAAAAAAATATAAAAATAAAGCGTCCTGAGACAATTTGACCTGTAACTGGCGTTATATAAATAAAATAGAATTTAAATTGTACGTATCTTGTAATGTTGGAGTAATTCAGCCATATATGTTGGAAAATACATTTTCTTTGTCCATTAATCTGTCGTTTTCTCCAGTAATTCATTTCTTGTTTTGGTTTATAAAATGTCAAACCCAAATATATTCAGTTTACTGTCATAAAAACCAAAAAGACTTACATTCATGATGCAGGAATCAGGCAGTTTTTCACTTTTTATCTTAGTTTAGTCAGAAAGATAGTTGATAATGTGTGAATTGTTGCAGCTTGTGAGCCATAGAAGGTTTTAATCTTTGGGGCCGAGTGTCAAAAAACATTTAGAAACCAACATCAAGAAAGCACTCAACAAAGGGAAATCCAACTTTTGCATGACAATGTCTAATTAAAGGACATTAATTTCCAATGTAAATGTGTGATATTCATCCTCTGGAGCTTTCTCTTCACATCGTCTTCCACCTGGACTGGTTTGGTCTGGAGCATGTGCAACAAACATTTGAAAAACTGCACTTTAACATCAATGAATGACACTGAAGTTTAATCTCTACATAAATGAGACTGAGTCTGGATGTGCTGCTCTGTCATTAACTCCTAAGTTTAGGGAAAGTTAAAACAAAAGAGGACAGTTCAGATAAGACTTGAGAATGAGCTTATTTTGAACAAACATCTCAGACTTTCTGAGCTTCAGCACCTCTAGCAAGATAATTTAACAACAAGCAACTCAAGAGATCCAGAAGTTGGAGAGAGTTAGCTTTAGCTGAGCCAAAGAACATGTGGGACGCTAACCTAGCAAACATTTCAGACTTTTCTCTGTGAATTCTGAGAAATAATTTCCTATTTAATGACAGAGCTACACATCTTAACTCAGTCTCATTAAAACAGACTCTAATTCAGTGTCATCCATCCATATTAAAGTGCAGTTACCCAAAATGTTTGATGCATGAGCTCCAACAAAACCTGTCCAGGTAGAAGGCCACTTTGACAAACAGGAAGTGGACGATTCCAAGCAGATTTATAGAAGGGGGAACCGGACTGTACTGAGTTTGGTCGAGTATAGAGGGGTGTTTTGTGGGTTTTTAAGGCTGATAATCATTATTAGTGAGACATTTGGAGTAGATATTCATTTTCAGTAAATGAAAGTATTTAAAATCTTGAGTTAAACTTAGAAGAACACAAACTCTAACAGAAAACTTTGTTGATACGTTTTTGTTTTGTTTACAGATGGTAAGTTAAAGGAGTTTTATTCGTTACGTATAACCAATCAAATCACTCCAGAAGACAGAGCAACCACAGGTAGATAAAGGTTCAGAGCCAAAGTAGTGCCATTTTTAAATGTATTTATTACCGTAAATCAGTAAAAAATAAAATACTGATAATCAGTAAATCAGTCAGCCCACAATTACTACAATTCTACAATGTATGTCTCTTTGCTTTGACTTGTTTTTTGTACAATATACGATGTATATGATGGCGTTTTTTCATACCAAAGGCTATACTATGATGTTTTCTAAGAGACATAAGATGCTACTCTGTTTGTTCTGGCCCTGAGCCGCTGCACTCCTCCTCTGTTGTTTTCTGGATTGTACTCAGCTGCATGCCTTCGTCCATCCGGCCTCCGTTGACTCGTCCCGCCTGCCGTCTCTGGAGCTGAAGCTGGACTGGAACAGACCAAAGTACAGTCCAATCACGATGCCAGCTGCCTCTCAAAAGGCTCCTTCATCTGGCAGGTGGTGGAACTTCTTCTGAGGGGAAGCTGAGCTGGTCCAGCAGAACTTTGGAGATGTGTTCCAGTGGTTGGTGGATGTGTGGGGAGATAGAGAGGGACCTTTGAATAGTTCAGAAAGGAAAACAGGGAACCCATTGGTAGTTTTAGTTTTGGGTGCTACTGCGGTGTGTTTTTGGGTTTTAAGAGGTAAACAGGAAGAGTTTTTTTTCCTATTGATTATCTTTTACTTTGTTCCTGGTTGGAATGCCCATCAATGTCAACATGAAGTTCACTTTTAGTTCTGTTTATTTATTTTTATTTTACTAACACCCATTTGATTTTAATCCCCTCACATGTTGTGTTGTTGTAAACTTACTCTTTCAAATAAATACTCGTCTAACCCTCTGGAAACCAGCGTTTGGACTGTTTTTGTGTTGTTCCTCACCTACTGACAGCTGTGGACTAAAGGCTATACTGTGACGTTTTTAGAGCGACATGCTATACTATGATGTTTGTTGGGCGACACACTATACTATAGGCTTTTTTAATTGACATATTACTGACTTTTTTTGGTTTAGTTTTTTTTGTTTCTTTTAGCAACATATAAGAATTTGAACAGTTTTAAAAGTTACTATACTTTTACTTGTGCAATGAAATTATTATTCTATGGCATTTTTTAGATGACATATTATACTCTGATGTTTTCTTGAATTACATACTATTTTGACAATATACTGCACTATGACATTTTTTGAACCACATATCATACATGACAATTTTAGGCAACATCCTATCATTTTGTGCTTTTTGAACCACATAATAATCTATGTTTTGTTTTTTTTTCTTGCCAACATGCTGTACTATGAACTACAGGCCATACTATGTTATTCTTGAGTAAAGCATACTATACTTTGACATTTTCTGAACTACATCCTATACTATGGCGTTATACACAGAGTGCTTTGGTTACGTGTTGATTTATAATCTAGATTTTTTTCTGTTTTGTTTTTTGACAGGATTACCACAGACCTGACCGTGAACACCGTTGACACCCACCTCAGGGAGACGCTGCCTAAGATCTCAAGGCTGCTTGGTCGTGGTCTTTCTGGCACGTACTCTTCCAAGATGAGCCGGGAAGTTTAACACTGATGGAATGACACCAGGTCTAAGCCGACAAACTTCCAATTCCTCCTCAACCCATAGTCTCTGGGAAACCTACATGGAGTAAGAAAAGTAGACAGAGAAGTAATTAAGTCTGTACACAACATATTAAAAAGAAATCATGCTAATAAATTAAGTACAAAGAACTGAATTCGCCAATATACTGGAGACCAGAGCTATTTAATTTGATAAGTATAACCTTGTTTAGTAACATTTCAATTATTTGAGAGCAGTCCTAAAGAACTGTCTGTAATCCCAATCATCCCTACTCATTCATATCTATGAGAACAACGATGGCTGCACATAAGGACGCCTGACGTTGATTAGCTGCGTAAATACCATTATATACAGTCTATGGTAAATACGTATGTGAATCGCATCATTGGCTGCAGCAGCCAGTCACCTGTCACTCACTGACTCACATTGAAAAATAGCACAGAATGAATTGCTATGTGTTTATTTTATTTACAATGTAGGTTGGATTTTTTTTTTTTGTGCGCAGCAGATTTTGTGTGCGTGGAGACCGTGTCAGCAGTGCGCAGCTTAGAGGGAACAGTGATGAGGACTTACACTGACAAGAACAAATAGTAAAAAAGTAAGCAAAAAATTTGAAAAAATCATAGAGTTGTAACACAATGGATCACCGATCATGTCTTTCACTGTAAACTCACTCATCCAGTGCGTCCTTAATGCCACCATTCACGCCAAAAAACATCTCCCAGATGTCGTAAAAATCAGAATCTTTCTTACTAACAATATAACTGATTTTCTCAGGAGCCAGACTTGATGTTAAGTTTTTCAACCAGTAGCCAAGAGAGGAGAAACTAATATTGTTTCAGTCCAAAGCAAACGTTTTTATGTGTCATGTTGCAGAGTTAAAATAACATGTAGGATGGTTCATTTGTCACAACTTCACAGCATGCAAGGAATCACTAAACGAAAAAGATGTATTCCAGTTAAAATCATGCCTTTAACTGACACCAGGCAGCCATATCCGGACAGGTCAGACCTTTTTTGGCAGCACAAGGAGAAGATACACAATATCAGGCAGCTGGTTTTAATATTGTGCATTAGATTTAGGTTTACTCTTGATGTTTGGGAACAAAAGCTTCCAAGTGCAGCTTCTAGCTTTGTAGCCCTTTCAGACATAACTTATAGTCCTCTTTAGCAAATTCAAGTTTGTTAAATGATGCTATTAAAGTAAAGAATCACACTCAAGAGACGCAAACAGGTCGACCTGATCATTTTCTCAGCTGGGCAATGAACCATTTTGTCTTTAAAATGTAAGAAAACGGAGAAAATGCAGTTTCCTGCATATGGATAATCAGCTTATTCTGTCTCTAAATGATAAATCCTACAACAAAAGTATTCTTGTTAATATTTTGTCAGTCAAACAGTCCATTAATAATCTCAGTATTTTAGGATGCGGAACATAAACACACAAAAAGCACACGTAAGGCATAATATCTATAAAGGTCTGCCAAAAATTCTCTTCTGACACAACAAAACTGCATGTTTTAAGGGAAGCTCCAGGTTTCTGTTTCTAAAGGATCACAAATATGCTTTAAATGAACAAATCTTTGCCATTTGTTTTATTATTTCTCCACTGTTACTTTTTAGTCAATGAATCATATATCAGATGGACGGTACTTGTAACCCAGGGACCCAAAAATAGAGGAGAAGCTTCAAATATATTGTAAAAATGTCATATTTTAACCCAAAACACAATATTTTTCGAAATCTCACCAGTTAAGTGGTATCCAAACTTAACCAAGCTTCTAACTTGTAGCTATCATTGTAAGTGTGGATGAAAGTGGGATGTTTTTCTACATCCTACCAAAAAAGAAGTGAAAACGCACTTTAAATCTAAGGATAAATGTCCCAAACTAGACCCAAACTCCTGTCTTTTGGGTTAAAGTTTTGTTGCTACCTTTCCAACTATGTCACACCCTTTGGAGAGAAAATACAAAAATACCTTCAAAACATAACATAAAATGCAGCTTAAATGCACAAAACCTCATTTTCAGGAGACACTATTGTAGACACACATCACAAAACCACCATCTTTGGATGTCAGTGTCATTTTTAAGTCCATTTTAGGGCCACACTTTAAAACTAAAACACAATATTTTACTGCTGTATCATCAACATCCCTGCATTTGTTTTGTTTTACAGATTATTTATGCAGACATCTCCACATTTAGGTGCATCTGATCTGGTTCCGGCCCGTTCCCCGCTGTCTCGGCTCGGTATTTTCCTTGGCGGGCTGGCTCAACGCTGCTGCTGGGAGACTGTTAGGATTAATGCTGCCGACTGACACTAATCTCATTGTGGTTAAAGCTTTGGAGAGGCTGTGTTCACCCACTTCACTCTCGCTCCCAAACACCGGCATTTGTGGCACCAATCTGCTGGGATGTTCGCGCCCAGGGAGGGATTTATGTGGCGGATTCTGTCGCTCGCTGCACTTCTCATGGCTGTTTTGATTGGATTTTTAAATATCTATTGTATAAACTCTTGAAAAAGTAAAGTGTAGATCAAAGAAATGCAAATAAACACACAAGAATCATATTAAAACACATAAATACTTGTTAAGTTTCTGTGTTTTTTTACTTGGATTACTGGTATTTTCCTGCAGGGTTTCTCTCCAAGCTTTTCATTTTAAGTGGTGCAAGTCCTCATCTGAATGAATAATGAAGCCTCCCTGTTCGTGGTGAATGATATCCGCTGCTTTTATCAACTTCAGAAGCTGCTGTCACTATATTTAGCCTATATATCCTGCTGTGTTTCCATGGCTACAACAGTTAAAGTGAGCTGAAGGCAGCAAACCTATACAATCTACATGCTCTGAAATCATGGTGTCTCCACACCTGGGCCTCTTATGAAATTTCCACACACAACCTGCATCCCGTTTAGAGAAGTTTTCCAAAACAATGCGAGTCGGTCTTGGAGTAATGAGTATTTTCACCATCAACCACTTTTATTTAAATACCTGAAAATTTAAATCTCCGCGGGTAACTCAAACCAGACAGCTTCAACTCGGAACAAAAGGATAATAAAAGTTCACTCGAATGAAAACCAGGGGTGTGACTCAACTTTTAAAGATTGGAGAAAGATGGCAATTACTGAAACTGGACACCCAAGAAGTTTTGAAGATCTGTTCATCGATTTTTAACTGACTATTACAACAAAAGAAAGTGAAAAAGTCAGGCAGCAGAAGAAACAAGTTTATCAAAAATCATGATTTTAGCTTCTCTCAAAATAAACGTAACTGGCTTGCATTATAGACGTCTAAAATGCTCCACACATAGAAAACAGCTCATAAAATCACTTGGTTTCAGGTGAATCTGACATTAGAACGCCTTATTTCACTCTTTTTAAAGTCATTTTTAGTATAACAGCTGCTACACTGCAGTACCTGAGTGGAGACTAGAAGCTTCTCTGTGCACAGCCGACTAGCTAGCATGCATGTGAGGCAGATATGGATGAATGTCAGTAAATAAAGATATTATTCACCAATAGAACAGATGTTTAGGATGTTTAGCAGGTGAGGCGTTTTCAATACTTTTTAAATTTAACCTCTAAGAGATGCTCTGAATTCACATGGAGATTATTTTAAGTCTAATTATTGATGCAAAGATGAGTAAATTAGCAGGAATGTAACACAATATTTAAGAAAAGGCAGAGCTGTGCTTGTTTAAATGTGAAACTTAATCAAAACTCAATGAATAATTGTGATAAATAATCATGATATCAATATTGATATATAAAATCTATTTGGCTCATAATCGTGCAGCCCCAGTAGAAGTGATAGTAAGTGGATACCAAAAAACATCAAAAAGCATTGCTAAACTATATCATAGTTCCTACAGAATGGAAGATCAGGCTAAGAATACATTTTACATCAAATCTAAGTGGGAAAAGGAAATGAATATCATGAAATTCAGAAGATAAGTGGCATTATATAAATGTAGAACAACAGACGACTACACTGCAGAAAGTATTAACTGAAAACTATAATTAATTTCTCTATTGCGTCTAAAATAAAGAATTTTAAAGCTAACAAACATGTTTCGGGCTCTTCTGGAGTTGCCCAAAGGTGGAGGGAATTCAGTTTTTAATGTGGTATCAGATGTGTCATCCCCAGGATGTGTTTCATTTTATACCTGGGAAATGTGACTAAAGTGGTGCAGAAGGAAAATGATTATTTGGCTAAATTTATCCTCACAGCTGGCAGGAAAACTGTTAGAACTAACTGTCTGCATACAGAGTCAACAAGATAATGGTTAGATATAATACAGGAAATATTTGTGATGGTAAAAATGTTGTGTAGCTACTAAAGAACTGTAAGTTCTTCTTTGCAGTTGTATGTTTCGATGTTACGCCTTTATTGTACCTTTTTATCGATCAGTCGTAACGTTAAAACCACAGACAGGTCGAGTGAAAAACGCTGATCATCACGTTACGATCCAGTGTTCGGATGTTACTTTGACATGTATTTACAAGGTCATTCTCCATGCCAGCTCCTTCCTCCACCCCACAACGCCACAAAAACTGGCGAACTTCCTTAGGTGGCAGATCCACCAGACTTACTACTACATGTGGCAGGAGAAGTTTGACTCCAGAGCTGAAGGTTTTCTGATAAAACTGGAGAGCAGTGCATCTTTAGACACCAAAAAGACTGCTCAGGAACAGCTTGAGGAACATGAGCAACAGTCTGGGGCGTAGACTAAGGCCTTCATACTCCCCAGATCCCAATCAGATTGAGCATCCAAGGGAACAACCTCAAAGGAACTCTCTAATGGATTAAAGCTGTTTGGGCAGCATGAGGGAACCTAAACAATGCTAGGCTGGTGGTTTTATTGGTATATAAACACAATTAAGACTCAAAGTTTTGAAACGACCTTCATTTTGTCCCCAAAAAGTAAGACTGTAGTAGGAAAGGTTGCCAGTTTGAAGTCTATGCAAGGCGGTAGGAGGAGAGGATGGAAGTGAACGTTAGCAACAGAACTTTAACACAGGAGACCAGAGTTTAAGGCCCATATAGGAACATTACTCTAAAATTTAACTAATTTTCCCTCACTGTTTGGTTTGATTAAGGCACCAGAACTACACCGTTTGGGTTAAAATTTGACTTTCTCACAGCATGTTTGAAGCTTCTCCATTTTCCATTTTCTGGGTTACCACGGTGACAAGTGGCTTCAAATCAAATCTATGATTGGTTGGCTGGAAAGGAGCAACAGTTGGACAGAAACACAATAAAAGGCAAAGACAAGCTGATTAGAAATGTATTTGTCATACATCACAAACAAATATAATTCAGCAGAAAATACATTTCACTCAAATTTAATTGAGAATGCAGCTCTGTTGTATAATAATGTAATTTCTGGAAGAAGAACACCTGATATTGTATTTATAATGTATAAACTAAGTTTGATTTTCACTAAAACTGGGCTCATTAAACTCTGCAAAGCTGCTTTTCAGTTGCACATAATCACAGTTACTCAGCTTTACTGTCTTTTAAATGATTAAACTCAAGGCTAACCGTAAAACTTAATTTGCACCACGTGTGAATTATTTAAACCTGACCTCAGCAGCGTCCCTCAGATCACGACGTTCCCAGAAAACAGCTGAGCTCAGAGGCCGATGACGACGCTTTTCTCTGCGGCTTTCAGCTCCGTCGGTTCATGTTGCCAGTGTCCTCGTCTAAAGGCCAGGTCAGTGCTGGTACAGAGCTGTTTGTAGTAAACAGCCAAGAGACAGAGAAAGAAAAAGAAAGTTCCAAAACAGAGCATGAGGGAGCTTTGAGGGGCATCACGCTCCTGTGACTTCCAAATGTCACCAGGAAACTAATGAACTTTCGAAGACTGTGCAAGAAACTTTATAAATCCACAAATTATCTGCAGTAAATTCCAGCTTCCAGCTTAAATGTTATTCACATCAAAAAATAAAGGACGTTAACTTTCACATTCATTTGGCTTTAATCAGCGGAACCAGCAGCTCTTAACTGCTTGACCTCCGCAGGTCATTTCCTTCACCTGCAACTGGAGAAAATGAGAAATCCAGAGAGACTCGGAGCTTTTCTCTTTTATGTAGGTCGACTTCCTCGGTCAGGTGTGGCTCGGAGGGATCCAGTGAGCGGCCGGGATCTGAACCAGCGCCTCCGAGGAGCAACTCGTAAATCCTCCGTCCTCCTCTGGTCTGACCGCCGACGTCACTGTCAATCTGCTGCAACACATCGGCCTCCTTTCACTTAAAGCAAGATTTATATCACATTTACAATAAAGCCCAGCTGGACTTAAAACATAAAGCGGCACACTGAGGACGGCGAACACGACCGGGGCCTCCTGATCAATATAACAGCTGCTAACTGCTAACTGCTAACAGGCCGACACAGGGATCAGATAAATATGAGCAAATGTAGCATAAAATTCGCCTCAGTCTGCTCTCATGTAGCTGTAATGTAAAGTCTAAATGAGTTTCACCTGATGCTCCTCTGGTTCTGTAACATAAGACACGCTGAGGCTTTAAATGAATCATCTTTTACCACCTTCTGTCTGCAGAAACAGTAAAACTGAACATTTTATGACGTTATGTCTGCATCAGAGAGAGTTTTCTCAGTATAAAGTCCTAATTCTGAATGTTGTTGTGCTCTTTGATGCAAAAAAAGACAAATTAAACCAAGGTGCTCCTTAAAATATCTGTATGATCCTGCTACGTTGTAGCTAGAGTAATAAGAAGGAAGGGTGTAGTTCAGTGGTGTTGCTCCTGCCTGAGTGATTTCCCGAACATATGTACATAGAACTACAATTTTCAAAGTCAAATTGAGATTTATGAGGATTTTTTCTGTGACCAGAAGGTTTCTTCTGGCTGGAAATGACATAAACGAGGAAAAATCCAGTATTTTCTCTATTTTTTATTTTTTTTTCTACTCTAATCTTATTTAGCTCTTTTTTTTAACTTGCTATGACGAGTCTTATTTATATTATCTTATTATTTTTCTCATGTTATTTTGTTTTCTGAGCAATATCCGGCCAAACTACTTTCTTTGGGATTAATGACGTCTTATCTTATCTAAAACATTGTTCTTAGAGATGTTGGTGATGAATTTAACTGTTTCCATTTTTTTCTTCCTTTTTTTTTAAATAAAAATGCAATATCTAAAATTATTCATACCCCTGTCAAAGCCTGTATTTACCTTCACATCAATCAAACAGTTATTAAAATTGCGATCGAGCTTTCTTCATTTCTCCACTGGGATTTTGTTTCACTCCTCTGTGTTCATCTCCAGCTCTTTGAGATTAAAGGCTTCCTCATCATCACTCTGGTCTTCAGTTCCTCCACAGTTTCTCAGTGGGATTCAGGTCCAGCATCTTCATATTATTTTTTGTTCACCACTTTTCCACTTTGGCTCTTTGTTTCAGATCATTGTCTTGTTGGAAGCTCCATTGCTGTCCAAGGACCAGTTTTTCTGTAGACTGCTTGATGTTTTCCTCCATAATCTTAATATCATCCTCTTTTCTCATGATGTCGTTTACTTTGACAAGGTTTTCTGGTCCATTGGATCCCAAACAACCTATATATGCATGTGTAGTTGGGCTTGAATTCATTCTTCTGTCTTTGAGTCCAAACAACAATCTTTATCTGATCCAACCACAGAACTGATGGGCGGCAGCTTTCTTCTTTGTCCAGATAAGTTTTTCTGTGTCTGTCATGTAGACCAGCCTTATTCAGTGTCTGACTGAGATGTTTCAACCTGAAGTGCTCACATTCATCAGGATGTTCTTGGCGGTGATCCTTGGATTCATCTTCTGTCTACTTTTGTCCTTCTACCAGCCCGTTGAGATTCGTAAGTGTTGAAGTCGTTGCACTCCTACTACTGAACCCTAAAAACACTTGGATATAACCTTCTGTCTTGAAAGGTCTTGTGAGCAGCATCTATCTCACTAAGCTCTTTGGTTTGAGCCAACTAGACACCTTCTGCATCAGCTGTTCTCTATTTATAGTGTATTAGAATACTAAAAAACATGGTTTAACTTACCGGGGCCAGTCGGAATTAAGTGGGAACAGTTTCAGGGGGATATGATTAATTTTGGACTCTTTAACAATAAAGTCATTTGTTTATGTCATTTCCAGCCAGCAGAACCCTATCTGTCAAATAAATATTTACAATGAATCAGAATTTTGCTTGAGTATGAATAATTTGGGGATTAACTGTACATTTTTCAGATCATTTGCTCTGAGCCTTGGAAAAGACACAAGCTCCTACACTTTTTAACACTCCTGCAAGGAAATATCACAACAAAAAAGACAGTTTAAACTAAGGTGTGACTTCAAGATATCTTTGTCTGTATTTTTCTCTACATAGTTTAATTTTGCATCGGAAATTAAATTTGCATTGCACAAAAAGAGTAACGCTAACAAACAACAGCTTAAGTGAAAGCGGGAAACTTTCTGAACCACAATTTGATGTCATTTTGAAAACAAAGCTTGTATTTTGATCTATTTGTCCAGCTACATATGAGCCTAATTCTGAAGATGGACAACCAGAGTTCAGACTGATATGATCTTATGGTTTGTTTTGCAGAACAACAGATGATATTGGAGCCAAAATATGCGAATGTTTCATCCATTCGGCACACTGCATTCTGTTAAATAATGTTTCCCACATTGTTCCTCTTTTCACAAATTCAGAAAGTGTTAACACCTGCTTCCTCGGCCCACCGTGAGCTGAAGTATTTTAAAAATATCTGGTCAGTTCTGGGGCCAGTAGTTCTAAATATTGATGATTTCAGACTTGGAAACATTGACAGTATGATGTCTTTGTGATGCATTTCCATTTGTCTGGATCATGTGTAAAATTAAGCTGTGTCATCGCTGATTTACTTAAATAATCATGTGCATGCTTGCTTTTCTTGCCGCCATTATCAACGTGTGGCAAGATCATAAACTTCTTTTACTTCTTTTATTAAAAGAGTAGAAAAAAAACTTTCTGCTGTAAAAAACAAAACAGGCAAACCAAGTTAACCCTCCGTGGTGCTAAAAGAAGACAGCATTAGCTACTTTTCATCACTTTTCTTACTATATCTAATCTTATTGATAGGAATAATGTTAAATACAATTCATCACAGTGTTGTATAAATGTTGTATTAGTTGATGCCAAACAGCTATGGTGTCGTTTTCACACTACAGTTCCTGATATTTTAAGACTTCTGCGGTTGAACCTCAGTTAAAGTTAATTTTAGTGGTTCCTTGTCATCCAGAGAGCAGCTTTCTGTTAAATGGATTTTCGAAACAGGTTAGAAAGTGAAACTTTTTTAACCAGCTGTTTAAAGACATTGATTTAATGTTTACATTTAGATGGTATAGTGAAAATTTCCATCCTGTAATGCGCAAATAAACAATTTTGGAACATACTAACAACAAGAAAGCGGTCTAGTAAGGAGGAGCAGTAAGAACATTGATGGTCCAATCAGGGATCACACAGCTTCATTATTAACCTGCATCCCATTCTACTGGGCTAACCTGCTGTTACATATAAAAACATGCTACAGAATCATGCTTCTTATACTGGCAGGGCTGAGAGAACACTCAACCTTCGGAGTAATCTATAACCGTTAAGTATTTGCACATTATAACAGCAAGAACAATTTCTGATTTTACATTTATGTATAAAACTGCTTTTAGTTTTATAAGCTTCTTGTTGGCAGCAAACAGCCTATATAATTCCACTTTCATGAGATTTTGTGTGAAACATTAAATGCACTGAAATTACATCTCCATGTAGCCGAAGCCCAGTCTAAAAAAATTATTACAGCTCCATTGGTGGGTATTATTGTCAGAAAAATCCTGTAAAATTGTGAGATGTTTTAGAGGGTTATTGTTGCGATGGGACTTTATATTTAGCAGAGGTGTATTGGCAGTAGTTTTGGTGGCTCAGCTTGACTAAGTAGTGTTATAGGGTAAATAAAAGCAAACAATGACAGAAACCAACAGAAAACAGTAACTCATGCATGCACAGGGAGAAGATACAAACTCCATGCAGAAAGATCCCAGCTTTGGTGCATGTAGGAGGTCAAACCAACACTGTTGAGACTACAGGACAACAAAATCTACCAAAGCAGAAAAGAATAGACTAAAAACACATAGACATCCCTCAGTTTTACAGGCTTTACAGTTAAACTTGCATGTTTTCACACAGTGGACCAATGTAGCTGTTGCACAATTTGGTGTAAGTCAGCTTTTGTAGAGCAGATTTCAATATGAGTTTGCAGAAAAATCCTCAGACTACAACTATACTAAAATCCTAAAAAGCCTAATCAGATTTGTGCTTTATGGCACTTTGACATTGTATTTAGCTGGTTGGAAAGACGTTCAACAACCCATTTTTTAACTATAAATCGATGCTCACATCTACTACTGGGCATAATCAAGGCTATTAGGATTGACAGTAGGCGGTTTTCCACTACAGGAATTCGAGAAAGGTGCAATGTGGTGTGAAATCTTACTAATTAACTCTTTTAGCCTCCATTGCATTGTACAACCTTGTAGACTTTTAGAATAGTTTCAACCACAACATTAACTTTAAGTGTAGCAAAACAGCAACAAATAGTAGTTAATGGACTTAACTCCGGCTTTATGTTGAAAAAGAACAATGGAGGTTTGCTATGTTGGCCTGTATGGTGAATTTCACAATGTTGATGGCAGTTAGAGAGCAGAAAATTAATATTCAGCAAAGGCTTTTAGTCCTTGAGTTTTACCAATCAGTTCTTCAGGAGCATCAACCCTGGAGTCGATACTTTTCTCTCCCATGAAAAACATTTTGAAAAGAGGTTCTACTGGGACGGTTCCTGCAATCCGAACACCCACGAAGATTCAGGCCTCACTAAAACAGCCTAATGCTGCATGTCGTACAGGCTCTAAATCCCCTCAAGGCAAATCTGTGATTAAGAGCCGTACTAGCATAAATAAAGTTGACTTGTCCTAACAAAGAGGCTGCATATTTATCCAGGACTTGATGTCATTAATTTCAACTTGTATTACAGATGCGTTCACATCCACGGTAGCTTTCCGTCTTTGTTTTCAGATGACTCATAAAAAGAATGAGATAAACCCATAAGGCTGACGTCACTGCAGCAAGTCCTGCTTCATTTTTATTACGGCATTCTTCACATTCCATCCACAACAATAGATATTCTCGTGTCCGCTCTCTGACCGATCAACCTGTTTATACTTCCTCGTTGGATCACAGTTTATTCACGAGAAGCGGCCAGAATGGTGAGAACAGGAACTGTGGCTTTCTCCGGCAGCGTCCCTCGAACCCACAAACAACTGGACGGGCATCTGAGGGACAATCTGAAGCTCAGAGAGGAAGCAGAGGAGACTTATGTGCTTTCTTCAACTTCCAATGACACCCACATACAAGCTCGCAGCCGCACAAACGCACACATACACTCACATCAAAGCTTTTTGGACGAAGGCTTGAAGTAAAACCTGGTCGGTCGGTGGCCTCGTGTTGTTGGAAAGCAGAAGAGCTTTGATGCAGCTTCTTAATATATGCAGGGTCCCAGCTTGTGGTTTGGAGAACGAGTCCAAATAGCTTCGGTATGAGCCGCACCAAAGCAGTTGGTTTGTTGCAGGCTCCAGTTGCCGCTTGGCATTGCATAAGAGTGCAAGAATACAATGTTTTTTCAGCGAGGCATGTTATAAATAAAACCGCAGAAAGCATTTGTTGACAGCAGCTTAACTCAGCCTCAGCTCCTTCACGGGAAGTGTATGTGACTGCAGACATCGTGCGACATGTGTTTTTAAGTTTTACAAAGCGCGGTTTTACAGTTTCCCCCCACATTATTCATATGCGTTCATATATTTCTTCTATTTTTCAGCTATATTGAACATTAAATGGGTCATTTGTGGGTAAATATGTATCTAGAGCGTCAATAAAAGCCACAGCCATCTGACACTGACAGCATTATGATATAGGAGGGTTTGATTCAGCTGTGTGAAAAAGCACATACATGTTTTCCTCAACAGAGTTCCGTGTTATCAGCTGTGTTCACCTGTTATAAACTGCAATTGTCACACTTTTTATAGCAGTTTCATGCAGGCTGAGCTGGAGACATGTGGCTATAAAAGGAGATAAGCGAGGTAATATTCATGATTAGGAGCCATTACTGGCAAACCTGCAATAACAGACTTAAATCAACCATCCAGAGTCAAATCTAAACATGTGAACGAGGCACAAAGATTCTGTTTTTAATCACCTCATTAAATGACAAAGAATCATGAACCCTGCAAAGTCAACAAGTAGCAGAGTCGGAGGGCACATAGACACAGAAAAAAAGAGCCCGAGCCAATGCCATTGTGTCTCTCTGGGCTCTTTGGAGACACAACAGGTGTGTCAATATGACAAGCATTCAGCCGATCCACCGTGTCTGCCTCATATAAACACTGAATAAATATAGATGCTCTCCATTTTCACTCTCAGCAGCGCACAGCTAGCACACGAAAACAAGAGGATGGAGTGCAAACACTCGGAGAGCATGTAGAGTTCAGGGGAAAATCACAGAAACAGAGGCATGATGGTGAATTTTACACCAAGTTTCTGGCCTTCAATTCACAGAAATGTCCATTAAAATTCATATTTCTGCTTTTGTTTGAGTTACTGTGACAGATTTTATCAGATGGATCAAAAATCAAACCACAAATTAGTCAGTGTCACTCAAGCAACTGAGAAAAATGGATGGATTTGTGTTTCAAAGTATTTTTAACACAGAAAAAACACTTCCACAGTTCATCAGCTCAACACTAATTACAGTATTCAGTGTTGTGGTGCCTGATTATCATATTTTCCAGAAGCCTCTTGAAGTTTTTTTTTCTTTTTTCATATTCTCAGTGTTTACAACAAGAGGAAATAATGTTGTTACATGATTACTGTAGTTCCTTTTTCTGCAAACTGATGCCAAACAGAATTTAGATGAACCGGTTGGAGAAAATTGGCGCGTCCCCTCCGTGAACAGACGATAGAAAAACGGTGCGTCGGGCTGCCAGTCTCCTCACCAGATGGTAAATGAGAGAGACACGGGCGATCGAATAACAAATATAACCAATCAGATGATCAAAAACAACCAGTGTATGTGGAGGAAAACACTGAAGGAAAGGCGCTTATTTGACAAATATTCTGACATTTTCTTACATTCTGGGGCTCTTTTGAAATGAAATGGTGATCTTCGCTTGTGCGTAAAAGCGAATTAATTCATTTAAGAGGGTTTGTACGGATTTATTAGCTTTCTTTTGATATTAAAGAGTGTGTAAAGTTATTTTTCCGCAGCACGTGGGTTTACAGTGTCAGTTTATTAGCATCGCTACTGTCAGGTTCAGGCCATCAAATTAAATCTTTTATCTCAATTTTGGAAAGCCGGTGTCATTTCTAATAGCTCTGAAAGGCCACGAGTGGAATAAACCAGTTTCACGGACGCAGGTGATACAGTGTGTGTGTGCGCGCGTGTGTGCGTGTGTGTATGTGCGTGTGTCAGAGAAAGAGAGAGAGGGAGCTCATTTGCATACAGCTGAATAGTTATGTCTCCCGTCCCGCACATTACACCCGCATGAGGGCGAGAGAGGGACAGGCGTCGCAACAATAGGAGGCACGTTGCCATTAACCGTAAAATGCATGGGTGGGCACCAAGGGGCACACGCCACCAACAAGATGAAACACACCCAAAATAGCATGTTCGGAAAAAACGCCAGCTTGGATACGATCTGGGCCTGCGCATCCGTGCGTAAAAGGAAACGCGTTTTTTTGGCGTTGGGTTTATTTCTATGCGTAAAAATCGCATTTTGGGGACTCAGTTTTTTGTTTTTAATTAAGATATTTGCGCAGATGTGTTATTTTCTTCTAAATGAATAAAAAAGTAAAGTGTAAAGAAAGTGAAATTCAGCATCAACGGTAAGTAAAACACCTGGAAAAATTTGTTCCTTTAATCGCATTTCTGTTTTCATTGTTTGTGCTTCATCCCGGGGGAGACGCGCACACATGACCCCACGGAAAGGACAGTGCGCGCAGCTCCACGCCGTACCAGGGGCTAATTAGGCGTGCAATTGAGTGGAACCAAGGGCAAAAAAAGGGTGCACGGAGTTGAGGCAGTAATTGAATTTCTGCTTTCTTTTCTCGAAGTTTCGGCTCCCCTACATTGTCCTTTCTCCCGTGCGTAATGTGTGTATGTGCGTCCGGCATATTGTGCGCTAAAAATAAGTCAACAGATGTTTGGGTCTTGTTAATAATCGCCCAGTATCCACGGTGGTCAGTCATGTCAGTGCCAGTGGGTATTAAATCTGGATAATTGTTGTTGGGGTGGAAGGGAAGGGGGTTGAATATGTAAAGAGGGCGGTGCCAGGCGGCTGAGTGACAGTTTATGTAATGAGCAGCGCAGTGTGAGTCTATATATCTGGGAGGAGACACACCACGGTTCATTCACTAGTAATAAGACGAGTGATGAACATCCGTGGCGCACTGACGCACCGAGTTCAGCACCAAAACAAGCTCTGAGCCGCACACACTCAGCGGAGGCAACGTTGTGGAGTACAGTACCATGCGAGGAGAGGACGCCTGCTGACAGAGAGACGCACGGCTGTGGATATTGATCTTCCCTCACCTTTTGGATAAACTTGGAGATTGGAAACCGCTTCCTTTGGACGCTTTTGACGCACAGCAACAAGGAGCTACTGAGAAGTCCCCTGGAGTGGAGGATTTATTTGTGTTTTAGAGATTTTTTTTCTCCCAGCACCTTGTGTTTACCTCGGTGTAAATACTTCGGAATAAGAAGCTGCGTTGTTGACTGGTGACGCGGCTGCCCTGGAGAAACGAGAAGGATGGCAGCCTGGTTCACCTTTACCATCGCATTCAGCACCACGTTGATATCACAGGTATGAGGGAGGATATCCATCTCCCCGGTGGTCCTGCGAAAACACTTGGAGATTGGAGATTTTTTCCCCCCTACACAGAGTAAGATAAATGTAACGACGCTTTCTTAAATAATATTTCCTTCTCTTTTTAGGTTTTCGGATCCGGAGTTTTTGAGCTTGACCTCCACGAATTTAAAAATCACAAAGGTTTGCTGGCAAACGGGAACGCGTGCAAACCCAACTGCAGGACTTATTTTAGAATTTGCTTGAAGAACTATCAGGCTGTGGTCTCGCCAGGTGACTGCATCTTTGGAAGTACAATGACACCAGTGCTGGGGACAAACTCTTTCAGCGCCAAGGACAGGGGCACTTTACCGAGACCCATTCAGATACCCTTCAACTTTGGCTGGCCGGTAAGGGCGTGGATCCACTTTTCTCTGTTTTTATCACATCCCCCGCCGCCTATTATGTTGTTTTCAGTGGGGTACTGCTATGCATTTTGGGAGCGCATCGGTTATTGGTCAGCTCATCTAATCCATACCGTTAGGTAATGCTGTGCAGACAAACACTGGGCTGCTGCTACGTCGTTCCTGAAGGCCATGCAGTGATATCTAACACCTATTTACAATCTCAAAATTAAAATTCCTCCTTCTCTACGATCAGCAGCCTCTTAAATATACCAGAAACCTGCCAGATATTCTCCAAAAATTCAAATATTCTGTTTAAAATGCAGCCTAAAGTGCTGATTATATTAATTAACTGCATGTGTTTCCTCCTCAGGGGTCATTTTCATTAATTATTGAAGCCTGGCATTCACCTTATGGAAATCTACCTGTAGGTAAGTGCAATGTTTTTAACCACAGGAGGGAGCTATGTCTGTACATTTAACACATGAGACTCTACAAAGCATATTTTAAAAAGGAAAAAACTGTAAAAATTTCAGGCTGTTAAAAGCAGCTCCTCATCTTTTTTTTCTCCATCTCCTGCTAATTGTTCATAATTTCAGGCAATTTTCACGCCTATTCATTCCTTTGTTATGAACTTCAGAACACCTTTTTCATTCTTATACCCAATACAATTGAACTTCCTCTGGTTTATTTTTGGCGTGGGAACGAGCTGTGGGCTTTGGTGAGAATACACAGCGACTGCCAAAAACCCCTGACTACATCTTCCTGTATTTTACACCTTGCTCTGTTCCGCCCTTTGGAAGAGGGGACTGGGCCTGGGAATGTTTTTGCTGACGGAAAGAAAAGAGGAAATTTCAACCTGAGTTTATCTTTCATCTAAGCTGTATGGGATTTGATAAGGGATGCAGCTTGGTGCAGGGGAAGGCTTATTAAAGAGAAAGTGGATGACTTTTGAACCCATTTACGACGCACTTTTTGACCATAAAACCAGAATTATCTTTTGCATTAATCCTGACTTCCTCTTTTGTTCTTGTTCCTCCTTCCAGACACCAGCAACCCAGACTTTCTGATTGGCTTTTTCGCCATCCAGAGACAGATGGGCGTCGGAACCGACTGGTCTCAGGATACTCAGACCGGAAAGCAGACAGAGCTGAGATACTCGTACAGGTTCATCTGCAACGAAAGCTACTACGGGGAAAGTTGCTCCAAAAAGTGCACGCCCAGGGATGACCGATTTGGCCACTACACCTGCACCAGAGATGGGCAGTTATCCTGCCTGCCAGGCTGGAAGGGGAAATACTGCGAAGAACGTAAGAAACCTGCATTTTCACACCTGGCTGGTTCACTTTCTGCTCTGTTTTTGGCCTCAAAGTCTGTTTAAAGTTTGATTTAGTGGAAAGTCTTTACCTCAAACCAACTTTTTGTACCCTGACGCACTGAAAAGTCTCCACTCCTGCACGAGGTTGTCTGTCAATGAAGCTTTTTGCTGCTTTTACAAGTCAGACATCAGTTCTTATTAAGATGCAGGATGCTAAAGTTGCAGGATGTTGAGGGCTATAACTAGACTTGATGATATCTGGCAGGTCTGATCGGCAATTTTGGTGCCGAATGCATTTCTCAAAGCCTCACATAGTTTGTAATCATGTAATTCTGACGTGTAATTGGTTGTGGGTTTGGGGACAGACGGCTTAGCATGACAACAGGCACATTATACTCGTTCAAACTCACTCGGCCAAACCATGGACCCGCACTCGTGATGATTTTGGACGGCTCTGAACGAGGCTGTGAGGAGGCCCGGTGCCATTTGGCGCCACAATACCAATAAGGGCCCCCTTTCACCAAAACAAATTAATCAAAGAGTAGATTGGAAGGAGGCACCATGAGAGTCGTAATAGTTACCACGTGCTGGATATGTGACCACACGGGTGACGGCGGATCTGTCATCCATGTCACTTGGCGGTGAAAGAGAAATTGGCATGTAGCTATTTTGACTGTGGCGCCAAATTCTAACCAGATGGGCTCACGTGTTGCAATTACAGACGCATCAATCGTCGGTGACTACAGAAAATATACATGAGAAAGATAGATTGAGCATCTTTCAGACACCATAATTTCCACTTTTCTCTCTCTGTCACACGCTCACATGCAGACAAGCCCTGGGCAAGGGAGAGGCTTTGGAAGGTTTGAAGGCAGAGATGTAGATTTCAGGAGAATGCAGGGATATAAACCCAAAAATATGACAGAAGCAAAGGATTGATTTAGGAAAATGATCCCCTATTCACTGTGCTTGAATGTTATGTTTTCCTGTACAAAATTAAGTGACAGCCACAATAAATTGATGTAAAAAAGGAAGAAATTGGTGCATAAATCCCAAAAATTAGGTGTCTGCACTGTAAAAACAACAAAAAAAATCTGTAAAAACAAAGAAATACGATAAGAAAACCGTAAAACCAGTGAAAATAACAGCAAATAAGTGTAAAATGTAGTATTTTGGAAGTTTGAAAAACAACAAATTTCATTTTACAGTAACACAGTTTAAAATAAATAAATTATTATTAAAAATATTGAAAATGATAGATCTGTAATTTAACAAAACAGGAAAAATCTGGTAGCAAGGGTGCTAGAAAAAATACATTAAAAATGTTGGAATACTGTAATGTTCAAAAACTGCAAAAAAAAAGAAACTAAAGGAATCACAATTTTTTTTAAGTTAAAAAATTCTGATTTTTGTTGGCATTATGTACAGTTTGGGCCATTTTAGCTGATTGAAATACAGTATGGTAAACAGTGTAATTTACTGGTCACATAAAAAAGATGCAAAAGAGGAAAAAATGGTGCACAAAACCAGCAGGATACTTAAATATTGAATATAGATATTTTTAGCAGTTTTAAATACAGTAACCGTTTCTTTTTTGCAGTCAATGTGTAATATTTTCTGATTATACTTGAGGGTGTTGGTAATTTAACAAAACAGGTAAATTCTGTAAAATAACAGTAAATTGTTCAAATAATTGCAGTTGCAACTGCTTTTAAAAAAACAATTTTTTTTACAGTGCGATGCTCAGAACTTTACATGCGGCTTGTAGTAGCTCAGTTTAAATCTATAAAAACTCCCATTGAGAAGTTTAGATCTGAATCTGAGTCAGAATGAAGCTAATTATCCCTAGCTGACACGAACATGAGGCTGCGTGATGACGTCACACAGGTGTGAGTCTAGTGAAATCAGGTGTTTTTGCTCGTTCATGCTGCACGGCACCGACTGTGAGTGCCCGCCCACCGGTAACATAATCCGGTAGGAGGGAGAGAGGAGGGGTGCATGCGCGGGAGGCTGCAGGCACCAAGGTTAATCGCAGCATTATTATCCGCCACGCGCCACCGATGGCCCCCCACCTCCTCCTCCTCCTCCCTCCTCCATTGTTGGGCGCAAGGCAGTGGCAGCTGCAAACATGGCAGCGGTGGAAACAACAATAGAGACAGAAGAGAGACGTAAGAACAGACTGAACAGACAAGACAGACAGAACAGCCTGTAAGAGGCAGAACAAACAGGGCAGACAGAACAGACAGAAGAGAGACAGCTGTCCGCTACACACAGCAGCATCTATTCTCATGTGTCCGCAGCCCACGGCGGACCGACACACGGACAAACGGCAGGACAGCTGGACACCTTTAGATCCTCTGAAGGCTGCAGGAAAGTTGAGCCGCTCCGAGGCCTCTTGTACATCAACAGAGAGGCTATTTCCAGACAAACGAGCCTCCGGTAGCCTTAGAAATCCTCAAAATGTCTCATGCACGCAGCAGTTGTGCTTCAAACTAAGTGGGACACTAGAACTAAAAAAAAAAAAACTAAAGAGCAGTAGAGCTATTGTATGTGCACTGTAAAAAAAATATATAATCAAATTTTAAAAATCAGTAGTAAAAGTACCTAAAAAATAGTGTAGAAAGCTGTGGAATACTGTAACGTTCAAAAACTGTAAAAGCTTTGAAAAATAATGGCAAATGCCTGCAAAATAGTTTTATTTTTAGCTGATTTAAATGCAGGCTGTAGAAGAACAAATTTCCTATCTGTAAACATACATTTTTGATCTGGATATTATGCATCTACAGTTTTTGCATCTTTTATTCCAGCCAACATGTACATGGCATTACAGTTTTGGGCTGTTTTTTTAGGGTTAACATGTAAATAAATGTTATTTTACAAGAGGAAATTTTGTAAAATAACTGTAAATTATTTTTAAAAACTACAGGTAGAAACTGTTTTTGTACAGTATAATCTTAGTTATTTGTGTACACATTAAATATGTGGGTTATTTTAATGTTGAAGTTTCACCATAGCTAGAGAATAACATTGTTTATTAAGTAGTGTGTTATTGTCCTTGATTTTACCTTAATATCAACCATCTCACCAATTATTTTTATGCCTTAAAATGACATGTGAAGAGCTTAAAAAATGTAGAAATGACATGCAAAATGTACCAGAATAGGGATGCACAATTCAATGATTGCGCGTTATTGGGGCTGATGCCAGTACCGATTTTTAGCCAGTAAGAAATTCAGTAAGGAAAAATAGTGGGGTCGTTTTTCTATTAACTTTCCAGTAAACATAGTTATCAACTTACCATGAAGACACTGTTTGACTCTGCATCACCGTCAGGACACAGGACACCTTTTCAAAATGACATCAAGCATCTTTTTCTGCATTATGTTCTGCAAAGAAACAAATTTATATCAGACAGTGTCATATCAGGAGTTTAAATAAAGGTTTAATTAATGCATGAATGAATGAATATGGAGCACTTTACTATTTCACAAGCACATTTATGTGTATAACAGCTGAGTAGTTTATTTGCAGCCAACTTGAGTCATTTATGTTGATGCCTGCCATTGTTTGTGGTGGGACAGATGTTGCAGAAAAACATGCTGCTCTGCTGTGTTGGTGTTGATTAGAGAAGATCACCTGATGGGGAATCAGGGTTTTACTTACTGTATCTTTGTCTTTTTTTGCAGCAATCTGTCTGGAGGGCTGCAGCGAGAGGAATGGAAACTGCTCCAGACCTGGAGAGTGTGTGTAAGTATTATTAATTACCAAGTGTTGAAAAATGTGCAAGAAGAAACGCGTAAAGAAACAATGAGTGAGACTGGTTGTTTCCCTAAACTTCAATTTCAGCATCCCAAACTCCTACAGATTCAGCTTTCCTTCCATCCATATGATTCATGAAGAGAAGCTGAAATTCACTAAATCAACAAATCACTCACTGACTTCTCTGCTTCCCATGTTTCCTCCTGTCACTGCTCTGTCTCATTCACTCACACTCTCACCCACTCGCTGTGAGAAATTTTATTTTCCTCTTGATTTAGACACAAATCCATCATTCTCCCTGCTGAAACTGACCCACATTGAGGATAAACCCTTTAGATACCAAACACAGTGAAACTGCTCCCACGTCTTTGCAAACTAGGCAAAAAAATGTTCCTTCTAGGTATAATATGCAACATTTCGAAATTAAAAAACCCAAAAAACAACTACAGCAGAGATATATATATATATGCTGACTCGTGGACTTGCATAATCAATCTCAGAGAAATCAGTCATTTTAATAGCAGTACGGTGCATTTTGCAGCTATTTTGCTAGAATGAAATTACTTTATTGCATTACCTGGGTGAAATGGCAGGGAATACAGCAACTCCCATGATCCTTTGCGACTTCACAGCTTCATCAAACATCATCTTTTGCTTCAGGTTTGACTAAGACCAACATAAATTACAATGCAGGCTGCAGACATTCATGAGAAACAAAGAAAATTGCAGTTAAACATCTTTAAAGCAATATTTTGCATTTGTTTTATTATATTATCCTAATTAATCTTTATTCTACATACCTTCTTGATCAGTTAGACCCCCAACGCTGGCTTCCACTTATCCTTTAGCTGCCGCATTTCTGTTTTCTGCAGTGTAGACAATGATTATATGATTGTACACCACATAAGAATGTTGATTATATTTAAAAAATGACTTTCAGAGATTCAATAAGGTTTTGAAAAAACATAACTGCCAGTTTTATGCACGACTTTATATTACCATTGCAAGATTTATTGGCATAAGTATCAGGTGAACTTTATCGCTAACACATCAAGGATGGTGCAATTCAAATATGAGGTGAGAAAAAGTTAAAAATACAGTTTCTGAAGGCGAATACAGTGAAGAAATACATAAATGACCAAGTAAATGCTGAGAAAAAAGAGGAAAAACAGTAGATACAACAAGGGCCAACTATTCACATAATCAAATAATCATTTGAGTATTTTTTTTTTTTTTTTTTTAAGAAAAAAGTCTAAATGATCAGATTCCAGCATGTTAATGTGAATATTTTCTGGTTTTCTTTCCTCCTGTGAGACAGTAAACTGGATATGTTTGGTTTGTGAGCAAAACATTTGTCATCTTGGGTTTTGTGAAACAATGATCACCATTTTTCACAGTTTTTCTGGGATATTTTACTGACCCAGCAAATAATCCCTTAATCTATAGAATAACAAACAACAATTAAAATAATTGTTCCTCCCACTGTACAGGAGCTATTAATCCTGTGTTGCATTATCCATCACTGACTTAAAATAATAGGCAGTTAATCCATAACAGAGATTTCTGCTGTTAAACAGAAATTAAAATTAAGAAATTAATCAGTTTTCGGTGCCTTGTTCAGTTGTGTTATTATAAACTGCATTCGGGGGAGAAAGTGAATATTTATGGAACATATTTGTCATTTTTCAGCTGCCGAGACGGTTGGCAGGGCACCTTCTGCGATGAATGCAGGAAGTACCCGGCCTGTAAGCACGGTACCTGCCAGCTGCCGTGGCAGTGCAACTGCCAGGAGGGCTGGGGAGGCCTATTATGTGACCAAGGTACACCACACAACTTGCTGTTCCTTTTTAGAACATCCTCTCATATTACCGGCACACTGTTTTCATTTGAATTAACTTGAAAGCATTAGTAAATTAGCTTTCCTTTGAAGTTTTTTTTCCGGCGCACCTCCGGGGCAGACGGTGACTCGCCTCTGTTTTCCCCCCACAGACCTGAACTTCTGCACCCACCACCATCCCTGCGTCAACGGTGCCACCTGCATGAACACCGGCCAGGGGAGCTACACCTGCACCTGCCTGCCAGGTTTCACAGGCGTCAACTGCGAGCTGGAGATGCAGGAGTGCGACAGCAACCCCTGCAGGAATGGAGGCATCTGCACAGTAAGTTTGACTCCGATACCTGTTGATTTCTGTGTTGTTGTTTTTTTTGTGATTCGCCGACTCATTTTTCTGCTTTTTTCTTCAAGAACCTGGAGAGCGGCTACATGTGCACATGTCCTCAGGGCTTCGAGGGCTCCCACTGCGAGCACAGCCTGCTGACCTGCGCCGACTCGCCCTGCTTCCACAGCGGCAAATGCCAGGAGAAGGACAATGGCCGCAGCTACATGTGCGAGTGTCCCCGCGGCTACACCGGACTCAACTGCGAGAAGAGAGTGGACAAGTGCACGTCGCTTCCCTGCGCTAATGGTAGCGTCTTCCTCCCCTCTTTGCCCCCCCGCTTTCTGAACTTCCCCTTGCTCTGTCTCCCCCCCACCTCAAAATTCCTGCAACTGGAAGCCGAGTGGAACAACAGGAATTGGTGGGAACTTGGTGTCTATTGTCCTCCGTGTAAACACTGGGCAGCTCAGAGCAGCAGCCTGTAAATGTCACCACAGCTCGCTGCGGTTGTTGATGAAAGGGGACAAATATCCAGCGCAGTTCAATTTCTGTCTTCTTGTAAACACGGAGGGTTCTGGGATTGTTCTGTGCTGGGAGAACAATGCTGCGGTCGCACTGCGGATTTCGTGGCGATGTGTGAACCGAAAGGGCCTCGTGGGAGGGTTTAAGGGGATCAGGTTGCTTCTGATTTTGAAATGCCTTGATGTCGAAATGTTTCTCATTCTGGATTCTTTCGAAATCCACATTTGTTGACGCTCATTGTCCTCCTCTTCTCCCCGTAGGTGGCCTGTGTTTGATCCACGGCGGCATGCGCGTGTGCAGCTGCCGTGCAGGATTTACCGGCCAGCGCTGCGAAATCAACATCAACGAATGCGCCGGTAACCCTTGCCTGAACGGAGGCACCTGCCAGGACCGGATCAACGACTACACCTGCACCTGTCCTGCGGGATACGGTGGGCGAAACTGTGACAGAATCCTGGACGAGTGCTCCCTCCGGCCCTGCCTCAACGGGGGTCTCTGCACCGGAGGCGGCGGCCCAGGGAAGCCGCCCGCCACCTGCATCTGCCCCTTCGGCTTCACCGGACCTCGATGTGACTTCTTCGAAACCGTCACCTCGGAGGAGAGCACCGACAGTCAGGACGGCTTCCAGTGGGCGGCAGTGTCGCTGGCGGTGGGGCTGGTGGCGCTGCTGGTGCTGCTGTGCATGGTGGGCTTAGCGCTGAGACACATCCACCGGCAGGCCCAGAGGCAGCGGGGCGAAACAGAGACTATGAACAACTTGTCCAACGTTCAGAGGGATAACCTGATCCCGGCGTCGCAGCTGAAAAACACCAACCAGAAAATCAGCCTGGAGGTCGACTGCGACTCTGAGAAATCAAACTTTATCCATAAAAACTATCATTTGGACTCATACAACTCCAAAGAGTTCAAGGATGAAAAGTCGCAAGAGGATAAAAGTCTTATTTACGACAAGTGTTTAGAAGATAAAATGCCCTTGAGTAGAATGTACAGGTGAGACCAACCAAAGATTTCACTACTGCAAGAAAATGCCTATTAGAATTTATTGTGTTTATACAAAAGTGCAAGTTTGAAACCTACAGTTGCTATTTACAGAGTTGGAAACCTACATTGTTCTTCATTTCCAGAGCTTATGTGCATTAACCAGTTGCTGCCTCACTGCATGGCCACACTCCTAAAGCACAGCTCCACCATGTGCTTCTAGTTTACATTAACACAAAGTGTGATTTGTGTTTTGCAGTGAAAAGCCAGAGTGTAGGATATCTACGATATGTTCCTCGAGAGACTCCATGTACCAGTCGGTATTTGTTATAGCAGAGGAGAGGAGGGAGTGCGTCATAGCGACTGAGGTAAGCCAAAAAAATATATAAAAAATCACATCTTCATCAGCATTTCCCTAAATCCTCCATTTGAAATGCATTAGCTGGTCCCCAGTGTGCCATCCCTCATTAGAGCAGCAGCGTTTATGACAGGAGATGATGCTGTCTGTAGAAAGGCTGAGCTGGGAAAGGCCCATTCATGTGCATTATTGGTTTTCTGTAAATTATCCTGGCTGTTCTTTATCTTGGCCATATGATGACCTGAGCTAATAATGATTCCTCACACATGTTTGGCTCTGCTCGGTCTCAAAGGTGCAATGTTTTACCGCTTTGTGGAATTTTTCAGATGTTTATTTCCAAGTTAAATATAACAGGAAAGCGTGTGAGCTGTAACAGCTCAAACAGCTCAAGTGGAAACACTTCAGAGACTTTTTTTTCTCCTCTTACTTTTGGATTATTTTGCAGTTTTTGCTTCATTTAAATCTATTTCCGGTTGTTAGGATGTTGTTTTAACCCGTAAGAACTCATCTTGGTGTATTAAAGGTGCATATTTAGAAGTATTTTTTCCTATGAAAACGATCCCTTACTGCGTAAAATGGCTCTATTTCCACCCACTCCTCCATCACTCGCTGCAGCTCTGCACACCAGCTCACAGAAGTAATTTAGCTGCACATGTTCAAACCAGAAACCAATACTGCCAAAGAATAATGATACAGGAAGTGCTATCCTGCAGACTGATGACTGGTTCTTTAGGTTTATTACATATTAAACCCTGAAAGTCTGAGTCTGTGTTTCTGTTATTGCTGCACTGCAGCTTCAAGATGGAAATCCACAGCCGTCATGGCTGCTTACGTTGTTCACGATTTGTCTTCTAGCATATAAAAAAACACCATATGGATATGTTAACAAGGTAAAAAAGACTGGAATATCACTGTGTTTTTACTAAATTCTTGCTGTTTTTGTCCCCCAGGTATAAACTGTGAGGGGTCAGAAGGCAGGGGAACGAGGAAAAAAGGACACAATCGAGGCAGAATCTAATATTCTGGATTGTTTACAAATGCTGAGAAGAGACTGGAGATCGTTTTCGATGTTCACTGCTGCTCTGGAACACTTGAGAACTGGAGAGTGCAGGAAACCTACTGCCCTACAGACATTAAAAACAGAACAGAAACTTTATGTTGACCAAGTGTTTGTATGCAAAACCTGTACAGTGAAGGACCTCTCTCAGTTGTGACAATGGACAAACAGACTGACGACACAAGGTGTGAAGAGACTGAAATATTAATTTATAATCTGGGCCATCCTGGACAGTGGAAGGAGATGAAGGCGGATCTTTGCCCCTTGTATCTGACCCGGCCTTGTGCGATAATCATGACTCTGACAGCCAACCAATCAGTAAAAATAAAAAGGTGCCTAAGATTTGAACCCCTCCAAATCTCCCCCAACCCACACTCACTCCTGCCAGCTTCGCCTGCTATGCAAGACTCAGGGTCGAGATGAGTGAACTCACCCGCTGTCACAATCCAACCTCACCAACGCTGAGAGTTATGAATGTCTGAAACCAGTCTTCAGCCGTCAATCACGTGGAAGCGACCGGTTGTGGACTCGTCGATGCAAAGGGTGGAGATTGTATGCAGCCCAAATTCACTAGAAGCCTTAAACAAAAAAGAAAAAGAGAAGAAAGAGGGGGTTTGAAATTTGTGCCCTTGTCTGTTCTTGGATCATTTGCACTACGAAAACAAAAAGGAAAAAATTTTAATCAACAGGGATCTGAGGAGGAAAACCACAGGAGCGCAACAGTCAGTGCAGTGCCAGCAAGATCCAAGAGAAAGGAAGCAAAGTGGAGAAAAAGAAATAAGTGTTTTTTATGCAACCCAACTGAGAAACACAAAGAGACTCGAAACAAGGAGAAAAGACTGTCACACCACTGCCTGCCTATAATAAATTTCAAAAAGTACAGAACCAATAATGTAATTTTTTTTAAATGATTATTTCCAGAGTTTAATTTAAATATGACACACTGCTCTTTATATGTTTTTATAATATTATTTTGTATATAATGCATATTTATAAGGACCAAACTTCTGAAGAATAAAACGTCATTGAAAACTGTTTGTCAGTAAATGGAAGAGATGATTATTTTTGAGGTAAATGACTACAAATGATGATTACATGCGTCTTGTATTTATTCGTAATTCAATGGGATGTTGTTGAACTTTTACATCCACAACAGGTTTTCTGAATATGAAATTCAGCCGTTTCCCAAAACCCAAGATAACAAATGTTTTGTCCACAACCCAAGGATATATTTTAGTTTACTGACGAAACCAAAAAACATTCACAATAAGAAGCTGCAATTATAGAATTTAGACTTTCTTTCTTCAAAATTATTGAAACTGATCAACCGATTATCAAAAGTAGTAGTGATTAATTAATTCCTTCAAAGAACCAAAATGACACATTTATCAGAGCTAGAAACTGTAAAAACTGAAAAAATTGTCATTTTCAACTTTCTGATGGTTGAAGAATCAATAATGTGCGATGTGCAGCTCAATTAGGTAAATCAGCCAAATATGAGCATAAATCGTGATTTTTCATCAAAATCACTTAATCCTACATGCATTATTAAAAAAAAAAATAAACAAAAACAAAGCATTTGCTCTAACCATCCATCCAATCATCCATCCGTCTAAACAATGCTTAACTCTCATTAGGGTCACAGGGGGGCTGGAGTCTATCCCAGCTGACTTAGGGTGAAGGTTCAGGACACTGAACAGTCTATCGCAGGGCTACATATACAGAAAAACAATTGTTCTAACCAGAAACTAAACAACAAAAAATTCTCACTTCTCTGCATAACTGAAAAGCTATTTCTCATTCAGCTCTGACCAACAGTCACATGACAAAAAGAGAGTTTTCAGTTGAACTGCAGGTTCTTGCAACTTGCATGTTGACTTGTATTTACTCCTAACTGAATGGAATGTTGTTGACATTTTTACATCCACAGTAGTATTTTTCATGAAATTCAGTCATTTCCCACAAACCCAAGATGACAAATGTTTTGTCCACAACCCAAAGATATACAGTTTCCTGAAGAAACAAAAAATATTCACATTAAGAAGCTGCAGTTATAGAATTTAGACTTTTTTTCTTAAAAATTTTTCAAACTGATCAATGGATTATCAAAAATAGCAGTGATTAACTTATTCCTCCTAAGAACCAAAATGATACCATTTATCAGAGCTAGAAACTGTAAAAATGGAAAAAAATGTCAGATTTTCAACTTTTTGATGGTTGAAGAATCAATAATGTGTGATTTACAGCTCAATTAGGTAAATCTGCCAAATCTGAGCAGAAATCAGGATTTTTCATCAAAATCACTTAATCCTTCATGCATTATTGTCATAAAAAGCACCAAAAACAAAGCATTTGCTCTCACCATCCATCCTTTATCTATACAGTGCTTAATCCTCATTAGGGTCGTGGGGCGCTGGGGTCAGGCAGGGGACACCCTGGAGGTCACCTATATGTCACATAGCTACATATAGAGACAAACAATTGCTCAAATCAGAAACTGATAAACTAAAAATTTCTCACTTCTCTGCATAACTGAAAAGCTATTTCTCATTCAGCTCTGACCAGCAGTCACATGACAAAAAGAGAGTTTTCAGTTGAACTGCAGGCAGTGTTCACACAGGAGACAAGTAAGGAAACAAGAATGTAAGGAGCAAAACATCAACCATGTTTTTTACAGTATTAGTAACAGCTGTAGGTACTTGGAAAAATGTTGCATGTTGATTTGTATTTACTCCTAACTGAATGGGATGTTGTTGACATTTTTACATCCACAATAGTATTTTTCATGAAATTCAGTCATTTCCCAAAAACCCAAGATGACAAATGTTTTGTCCACAACCCAAAGATAATCAGTTTACTGAAGAAAACAAAAAAAAATCACATTAAGAAGCTGAAATTATAGAATTTTGACTTTTTTTTCTTAAAATTTTTTGAAACTGGTCCACCGATCATCAAAAAGAGCAGCGACTAATTTAATTTATTCCTCCAAAGAACCAAAATGACACCATTTATCAGAGCTAGAAACTGTAAAAACAGAAAAAAAATAGTCAGATTTTCAACATTCTGATAGTTGAAGAATTAATGTGTGATTATGCAGCTCCACCAGGTAAATTAACCAAATCTGAGCATAAATTGTGGCTTTTCATCAAAATCACTTAATCCTTCATGCATTATTTTCATAAAAAGCACCCAAAACAAAGCATTTGCTCTCACCATGCATCCAATCATCCATCCAATGCTTAATCCTCATTAGGGTCATGGGGGGGCTGGAGCCTAGGCCTGCTGACTTAGGGAGGAGGTAGGGGACACTCTGGACAGGTCACCAGTGTATCGCAGGGCTACACATAGAGACAAACAATTGCTCTAACCAGAAACTAAAAAACAAAAAGATTCTCACTTCTCTGCATAACTGAAAAGCTGTTTCTGATTCAGCTAAAAGAGACAAAAAGAGAGTTTTGGACTGAACTGCAGGCAGTGTTCGCACATAGCAAAGAGGAGACAAATATGGAAATAAATAGAAAATGAAAGCAGCAAAATATCAGTTATATGCAGAATCACCATTTTTTTACAGTATTAGTAAAACAAGTTGATTTGTATTAATTCCTAACTGAATGGGATGTTGATGACATTTTTACATCCACAGCAGGATTTTTCGTGAAATTCAGTCATATCCCAAAAACCCAAGATGACAAATGTTTTATCCACAACCCAAAGATATTCAGTTTACTGAAGAAACAAAAAACATTCACATTAAGAAGCTGCAATTATAGAATTTAGATTTTCTTTCTTCAAAATTATTGAAACTTGTCAACCGATTATCAAAACTAGCAGCGATTAATGTCATTTGTTCCTCCAAAGAACCAAAATGACCCCATTTATCAAAGCCTGAAACTGTAAAAACAGAAAAAAATTGTCAGATTTTCAACATTCTGATAGTTGAAGAATCAATAATGTGTGACGTGCAGCTCCATCAGATAAATGAACCAAATCTGAGCATAAATCACGACTTTTCATCAAAATCACTTAATCCTACATGCATTTTTTTTTTTAAATAAACAAAAACAAAGCATTTGCTCTAACCATCCATCCAATCATCCATCCGTCTAAACAATGCTTAACTCTCATTAGGGTCACAGGGGGGCTGGAGTCTATCCCAGCTGACTTAGGGTGAAGGTTCGGGACACTGAACAGTCTATCGCAGGGCTACATATACAGAAAAACAATTGTTCTAACCAGAAACTAAACAACAAAAAACTTCTCTGCATAACTGAAAAGCTATTTCTCATTCAGCTCTGACCAACAGTCACATGACAAAAAGAGAGTTTTCAGCTGAACTGCAGGCAGTGTTCACACAGGAGACAAGTAAGGAAACAAGACTGTAAGGAGCAAAACATCAACCATGTTCTTCACAGTATTAGTAACAGCTGTAGGTACTTGGAAAAATGTTGCATGTTGACTTGTATTTACTTCTAACTGAATGGGATGTTGTTGACATTTTTACATCCACAATAGTATTTTTCATGAAATTTAATCATATCCCCAAAACCCAAGATGACAAATGTTTTGTCCACAACCCAAAGACATTCAGTTCACTGAAGAAACAAAAAATATTCACATTAAGAAGCTGAAATTATAGAATTTAGGCTGTTTTTTGTTAAAAATTATTGAAACTGGTCAACCGATTATCAGAAATAGCAATTTATTCCTCTGAAGAACCATAATGATACCATTTATCAGAGCCAGAAACTGTAAAAACAGAAAAAAATGTCAGATTTTCAACATTCTGATGGTTCAAGAATTAATAATGTGTGATTATGCAGCTCCATCAGATAAATTAACTAAATCTGAGCACAAATCATGACTTTTCATCAAAATCACTTAATCCTGCATGCTTTTTTTTAAATCACCAAAAACAAAGCATTTGCTCTCATCATCCATCCATCCAATAATCCATCCATCCATTATCTATACACCACTTAATCCTCAATAGGGTCGCGGGGTGCTGGAGTCTGTCCCAGCAGAAATAGGGTGAAGGTAGGGGACACCCTGGACAGGTTGCAGTGTATCACAGAGCTACATAGAGACAAACAATTGCTCTTACCAGAAACTAGAAAACTAAGAATTTCTCACCTTTCTGCATAACTGAAAAGCTATTTCTCATTCAGCTCTGACCAACAGTCACATGACAAAAAGAGAATTTTCAGCTGAACTGCAGGCAGTGTTCACACAGGAGACACGTAAGGAAACAAGAATGTAAGGAGCAAAACATCAACCATGTTCTTTACAGTATTAGTAACAGCTGTAGGTACTTGGAAAGATGTTGCATGTTGACTTGTATTTACTCCTAACTGAATGGGATGTTGATGACATTTCTACATCCACAGCAGGCTTTCTCAAACCACAAGCAGGTTTGCTGAATATGAAACCCAGCTTCAAACAGTGTGTAATGTTTGTGGACGTAAAGCTGCAGCATCACGACCTCGAGTAATTCCTGGAAACGCTGTTGGCTGCAGCCCCGCTCGCCCGCCCCTCATTCTCTCCTCTCCGGCGGCCCTAAATTGGCTTGAAATTCAAATCCGTTTCCAGGGATACCACCCCCTCGAGCTGGAAATGGTGAAACAAAGCCAGGCGCAGGGCAAAGGGGAACGCCCCCTCAGCCTCCCACCACCCTCACCACCACCAGCAGCCCCTCATAATGCTCCCATCACGCAGCCAGCCAAGCAGATGCCGTGGGGGAGCGAATCTGCGGTGCCATAAAAACAGCAGCATATGCCAGGCCTCTCGCCCCGTGTGCATGACCCACAGGCCTCCTCCCATTAAAAAAAAATACACTCAACACTCGTCAGGCTCCCCAACTGCCCGCGTTTCCCCCCTTTTTCCAAGGTTAAGAGCAATATTTCAATGCCCGGTTCTGTACCACCCACTCCTGCAGACAAAGCTGCACAGAGGAACCTGGCACCCTTCAGCAGAGGGGAGGGCCAAACCAGATGGGAGCCAGTGGATCCATGAGGAAAAATAAAAAAGATCTCTTTACATGTCACAGCAACCTGATCAATCTTACTGCCCTGGGGCGAAAGCTGCAGCTAATGATTAGTTGTTTGGTCTTTAAAAGGCAAGAAAAATGTTGGTCGGCGGTTCCCAAAACCAAAAGGTGACAAATGTTTTGTCCACAATCCAAAGATACTCCGTTTACTGACAAAGAAGAGGAAAGAAACCAGAAAATATTAACATTTAAAAAGCAGTAATAAGAGAATTTAGGCTTTTTGATTATCAGGATAGCTGGCGATTCATTTAACACTCTGACGTACCAAAATTATACCATTTATCAGAGCCTGAAAGTGTAAAAACTGGAAAAAAGTGTCAGATTTTCAACTTTCATAAAGTGTGATGCACAGTTCCATCAGGAAAACTAACCAAATCTGAGCTTAAAATCATGATATTTTATATGTCAAAATCACTTTATTCTACACATCTTAAATTTTTTTTAAAAAATGCCAAATTAAGCATTTTCTGTCATCAGATTCTGCAAAAATAGTTTCAAAAAAATTCACTCCTTGGCACAACTGAAAAGCCATAAGTAACTGATCTGTGACCAACAGTCTAGTGACAAGAACTGTGAGAGTTTTCGGCTGAACTGCAGGCAGTGTTTCCACAAAGCAAAGAGAAGATGAGTAAGGAAACTAAAAGTATGGAAATTATGTAAATTAAAATGGAATTGTTAAAACACTTTTATTATGTGGAACCCCCATTTTTTTCCAGTAAGATCTGTGGGCACTTACAAAAATTTGGTCCATGCTGATTCTGTTTGTTTTTGGTTTTTTTTTTTTTTTTTGGATCAATGATGTTTTTTTCATTTTGTTCATGATTTATAGGATCATAACTGTGTCATACTGCCCATAAGACATTTTTTGAGCTCTCTCTGCTTCTGGTCATGGTTGTTCTGTTTCCAAAGAGGTGCATGACTTCATACTGAAGTGAAAAATGAGGCCACAGTGAGGAAAAATGCGACAGCAACAAAAAAAAAAAAAAAAATGCCCAGAATCTGATCCGCTTGAAGCTCTAAATTTGTTTTTGTCTTTTGGAAATTGATACAAGAGACAACGCCCATGGATCAGATTTCTTTTTTGTCTAAACAGCATGTCATCCACATTATCAAACCGTCTCCTGCCTCCAATTAACAGCAATCCTGCAACAGACAACACCCCCTAATCAGCAGCAATCAACACTCGGCGGAGAATCTGGATGGTTTTTTCCTTCACACACATCCTGTCAGCAGCCTGTTGACCTGGGCATCCTCATTTGTGTGTGTGCATTCAAAAAAAAAACAGCAAAAAAAAAAGTTTGGAAGAGGCCGCTTCCGGTCCTTCTCAGGGAAAACACACGTTATCGCAATGATTGATCGTCCAGTTAAAGCCCCCTCATGCTTTTGCTGCGTTACCTGACCCAGCCTGGTTTCTTTCCACCGTCACACCTATGAGCCGACACACACCCTCATTCACATCGACTCTCACAAGGCTCTGCTCTCTGGCCTCTGGGTGTCCATAACACAGCCAGGCATTTTCATTGTGTTATAATCACAGCATCCTGTTTGTGACTCAGTGACATCAGGTCCTGTTTCCTCCCTGATTAAAAAATGCAGAACACGCCGGCTGCTTTTCTCACGCATTGCCTCCTCGATTTCTGCACTTAAAGATGACTCTGGGTTTTCAGGAAACAACCTCAAAACAAGCAGGACAGACCCACTAATCAGCACTATTTACCCCGAAGCGAGGAAAAAATTCATGAACTGACGTTACAAACAAAGCAGATTTCAAATTGCAATCTGTTTTTTATACAAGTGAGGAATGTGGAAGTTCCTCAGTCACAATAAGGAGTCTGAAGCTGCTACTTAGCGCTGGTTTCCTTACATAGCTGCAATCATAGGTGTACATTTTGTGGGGGAGGTGGAGATTCAGGGCATAAGTGTCCTTTAAGACTGAGCACTGCAAATTTGTCAACCTCAGTAACAACATGCACCTGAATCAAATATTTTCCTTGACATAAATAAAGACATTGATGCAGAAAATGAAATATTTGATGCTTGAAATTTCCTGAGGAAGGACATCCCGACTTCTGAAATCTGCACTAACGATTCTATGAGCTCATGTTTTTATGCATAAATGCTGCTTAATGTGTCCCAGCAATGAAATCTGGGACTCCAGCTGCAACTTTTGGTCAATTTATTACATATATTTTAAAATAAATATGGATCGGCATGCAGAAATCGCTCAAATAAGTGCATAAAAGGAACAAAATCCAAGAAATTAAGAGCTGGGCACTCAAATTTCCTTGAAGAAGGACATCTAGACCCCTAAAATCTACATTATAGGTTGCAGGTGCTCAATTTTAATGCGTAAATGCTGCTTAGTGTGTCTCAGTGATGAAATCTAGGACTACAGCTGCAACTTTTGGTCACTTTATTCAATTATTATTGTTATTATTTTTAACAATTAAAGATAGGGATGCAGAAAAGGCAGGAATAAGGGCAGAGAAAGTCACCAAAATCCAGAAAATTAAGTGTTTGAAGCTCAAAGTTCCCTGAGAGAGGACATCCAGACTACTGAAATCTACACTAATGATTCGATGAGCTCATGTTTATATGCATAAATGCTACTTAATGTGCCTCGGCAATGAAATCTGGGACTACAGCTGCAACTTTTTGTCACTTTATTCAAACTTTTATAATGTATATAAAGTATTAGCTTTCAAATTAAGTGACTAATGCTTTTTGAATGTATATAAGTAGATAGAATATTGTTATTTCATCTCCAGTACACTCTAAAATTAAATGTTTAGGCTCAAAAAACAAACAAAATAATATTTTTGAGTTATGGCAACTTTTAATGAAATTATGTTTAACCAACAAACCAAATTAAGTTGGAAGAATTAGCTTTTTTTCTGCAAAGAACGGTGTTTTAATTATCACTTGCTTAATTACTGGTAGCATAAAAATATGTTATTACTCTTAAAAATGAAATTGTTCCAAGTAGTTTTTCACTTTATTTAAGAGGAATTTTGTAACTGTTTTGTACTACTTAATTAATTAATTTATATACACATGTTTTTAAGTTGGCAAACGTAAAAAAAGAAAAAGAGTAATTAAGTTGCTCCAGTGATAAGTATGTACAGGAGGGGACTCGGAATCTGAGTTATTAATTCAATTTCATTAAGATACCTCAACTTGAGTGTAGTTTTATATCAGCTAATGTAGAAATTTGAGTTTAAATTACACAAAATATTAAGTTGATGCAATTACCAACATTATTATGCCAATACAACTCATTAAAAATAATGTTTGCTGCCTAAAACGTTTATCTTAATCAGTAAATTTGAATTCTCTCCTTCCAAACATGCATCTAATTAAGTCGTGTAGCCTTGTCCTGTCCTTCACTCGTAGTTGTCTCATTAATTAACACTAGGTGTCAGTAATAAACCCACACACCTGCCAAAACAAAGCATGAAACAGGCCTATTTTCATTTGTAATACACTGAACAAACCACAATTCAGTACCTGAAACACACAACCTGGAAGAATCTGAGATACATTTTTAGCTAAAACAAACTTGTTTGGCCTCGCCTGGTGCTTCCCTATTCTGCAGAATCTACTTTTAGATCCAGCTGACCCGTCCCACTAACCTGCCATTCAGCTTCTGACCCACAAGCGCATGTTTACATGGTGTTCAAAAACACAAGCAGCCAAGCTTTCTGCTGCAGGAGGGATGTAAGCCAAGACTGTGTTTGTCTGCACAAACATAAACTCCTGATACCACGAAAAAACAGGCCACAACAGGCGAATGTCACACAAGTTGCAAGATACGTTTAGTCTGGACTTGGTGATGATGATCCACGAAAAACAAATGAATGTTGAATGAGGTCAAAACAACGAAGCAGTGGGTGTCAGTGAAGTCTAACATACTGCAGCAGTGGGAGCACATGTAAAGTCTGTGTATGACACGGGGTCACTCAAAGGCCTGGATTATTATCAGAATTATTCATACAGAGCCTTTAAAAACTGAGCTAAGAAAGTGCTTTAACATATAAACCAAACGCAGGAATTCTCAAAAGGCAGAAAGTAAGGCTAAGAACAATTAAAAAATTAACATAAACTTAGAACAAAGCAATAAAAAATGCAAAAAATGTTAAACATCAGTAAAAATGAAAGCATAAAAGTAAAGAATGTGCATTGCTTTAGATGTATAAAGAGCTGCTACAGTTGTCCGTCCTCTTATCAAGACAGATAATGCCACCTATTTATAGATAATCTATTTATTGAGCACAGATGAGCCTCTGCTAGTATCTCATTTACCAAGTGTGGTGGGCGTTTTTACACATTTGATCACATCTTTCTGACCAGCCCTTTGCCTTATTGTGTCTGCATTGCGATCAAAGTTTTGGTAGTTTGACTGAGTTCACTTTCTTTTCTCTCGAGTATTTACCTTTTTAGAAGCCTGTCATGAAGCAGTGACTTCTATGTTGCTGCATTTGGCTGCAGAAGTTGAATGTTTGCTGATTACAGTGTACATAAAGGAACCTGTATACAGATTAACTATGCAGGAATAGGTTTCCTTGTTATAACAGGCTGATATGATGTGACCTGTCACAGTGACCCAAATTCTAACAGAGAACGTAAACTTGAAAGTAAAACTACCTGCATGCGTTTTGGTTTTTTTTTAGGTGTTTTTCCAGGTTCCAGAGAGTTTATTTGGTATGAAGTGAGGTCAGGGTTCTCACTAGTCGGTGACCTTTCCTTTGCTGCTTGAGCTGTGGGACTACAGTTACAGTTCCCACAAGCTTCCGCTGATCTAAACATCCATGTAGGGTGATGACTGGCTCATATGTCAAGGCTGATTTCCATTAGTCCTGTGTCAGGTCACATCCACCCAGACAGAAATACTTCTGATGACATAGTTGATTTATTTATTTGTTGTTGGTGACATACGCTACAATAATTCCATGCATAATATTGTAGGTTTTTAACCTTAACATTTAGTCAGACTAACTTATATTATATAGAGATATAATGTTGTAGCATCTTAATATTAATATAATATTGTTTAATAAATCCATAACAACAGAACAACAGACATATTTCTCTATTGGACGGTACTTTGACTAATTGGTTGTCGTTTTAAATGTGCTACACATATGATATTGACTTGATATTTCTAATAACAACAGCAACAACAAGGATGATAATAATAATCTTTTTTGGAAAGTACTTTTCAAGCTTCTAGCACTTTAAAAAAAAAATCATAAATCTAAACTTAAAAACACAGAAACATCTCAATATTTTCCTGAGGTATATAATAAGGCTCCTATAGGACACTGATGTATAGAATCTGATGCAATGTGTTGGTGTGTTGCTTGGCTGCTGTTATTGCCCTGAAATGCTGGTGGAAGTTGCATCAGCCAGATCAACCCTCAACATAATACAGAGATCGACAAGGCAGATGACAAATCAGAAATCGAGGCAGTTAGAGTGACAGCTCCTCGACCAATCAAGTCGAAATATGGGTGGACGAGGTAGGGCGAAAGCGGGCCAATTACATAACGAATTTGGTTTATGTCTCGCCCTATTTGGCGCACAGAAATCTGACTGGGCAAATTGAGACTTATTTAAAAATGATTGGTGAAATACACTGGCAGGGACCCGCCCATCTCCTGGAGACGGTATAAAACCAGAAGCGGTGGTTCGCCATGTTATCGAGGAAACGCGTCAGAAAGGCTCAGCTTTAAGGCAGAGAAAAGATCAATCGCAACGCGTTTTAACGGTAACATCTCCCAAAACCTCGATCTATTAATTATTTGGTTAATTGAATTTTTAAGTTCATCACCAACATCGGCCGGCAGATCAGCTGGCCGAAACCGTTTTAGATTTTTTTTCTTCCATTGACCTAAAGGCCTGAGCGGCGGCCATGGATTTTTAAGGCATAATGCGGCACCTCTAATGCAACGGCAATGCATCGGCAAAACCAACCGCGTAATTCCATCTTTGCAACTGCCAAGCAGTTGGGCTCAAATACCGTCCGCGGTATTCCTACGAGCCAACCGGTACCGCGTCTGCTGGACCGGAGGAAGCTAACGCTATTAGCCAGTTAGTCCGCTAAGCTAGCTGAGTAGATCCATCGATTCATCTGAACGTCAACATGAAACCTCAAGACATCATCGCCGGGAAGAGCAGCCTGTGGATCTTCGGGTACGGGTCGCTGGTGTGGAAGCCGGACTTCAGGTACAAGAGAAGCCGGGTCGGTTACATTCAAGGCTACAAGAGGCGCTTCTGGCACGGAGACAACTTCCACCGCGGGAACGACGAGTTGGTAAGATGGCGGATGTTTTCTTGTTTACTCAGAAACATTATTTTTATGTTTGTTTGTTTTGGTGTGTTAGTGTTTAGTTGAAACCGTTTCAGGCGTCATCCCTGACCCGTTTCTCTTCCTCCCCGCAGCCCGGAAGAGTGGTGACGCTGATTGAAGACGATGACGTAAGTGGAAATCTCTGCTTCCTATTGGTTCACAGATGGTGGCGGAGTTTCCGGGCCATGAGTGTTGATGGAAAGCCGATTTCAACATTTAACAGCCAGAACAACTAATTATGGCTAGTTGTGATTCCAGTTGAAGAAATTTTAAATTCAGCTAAATTTTAAAAAATTCTGCAGTGTCCTTTTAAGACTGTTGAATGAAAACATTTAATTAGAACGGGAGAAACTATGTTCTCTGTAAGTGAAATACTTTCCAGTCAAAATGTAATTACAGATTGATTAAGTTTGGAGTTTTGCCTCTGTGTAATAACATTGCAGACATCTGTACTGATGTCAGAAACTACAGGAAGTCAGAGGTGTGTTTTGTTTTTTTTTAAACCACCACGTCAGGGCAGCCTGATGTGGAAATACCAGTAAACTTCCCCCACAAGTTGAAGTTCTCCCCAGACCCTTCATTGAATAACAATTCCCACTATCTGTCTGTAGTTTTACTTCCCAATGTTCAAACTCAGCTGTTAAATATTAAAATTGCTTGCCATACTAGTATTCTAAGAGCTTCAGTAGAAAGCAGCTGGACCTGTTTTTATTTTTCAAAGACAATTCTCCTCTTTCTTTCTGAACGATGAGGAATCCCAGATATTTATCTTCACCCCCAAGTCAAACTGGTTACGGCCTTGGAAATGATGACTCCCATGCCTTGAGGTGTGAATGGTTATAACACCTCTGAGTGTGCCTGTACACACACACACACACACCTAGAGGCCTGTGAGAATAAATACCAGGGCCTCTTCTCTGCTATTCACTGAGGAAGAGGTGAAATTTCCCCAAAAACCAAAATAAGTCCAGTTAGTGGCTGCAAAATACACTATTTCAACATCCATATTGGGATGTGTGGTAAGAAAAGAAAGGAAGAGTTGGTTGTATGGAGATATTTTGGAAAACCTAATTTGTCGTGACATGAGGAAAAACAACTAATTTGACCTCTTCTAAATGTGTGCAGAGACAGAATATCACTCTCAGTTATTCCTATATCATGTACCCTTTTGTCAAATAGCCTTCGACTGAAGCTCTCAAAGATTATCCTGGCCTGGATGACTGCATAGTTACTGATTTTTATTCCAACAATGAGAAAAGTTCTCAACTAAGTGCCGCTTCGTTCTTCCCACAGGAGAGCACCTGGGGCGTGGCGTTCGAGGTGTCGGGCTCACAGATGGAGGAGTCCCTGAAGTACCTGAACGTGCGCGAGACGGTCTGCGGTGGCTACATCACCAAGATGGTGGATTTCTTCCCCGAAGGGGAGGACCAGTCTCCTGTTCAGGCGCTGGTGTACATCGCCACCTCTGACAACCCCCTGTACCTGGGGCCTGCAAGTCCAGATGAGATCGGCGCCCAGATCGCTGTGAGCAGAGGGAAGACGGGCCACAACCTGGAGTACCTGCTGCGGCTGGCCGAGTTCATGAGGAGCAGCTGCCCACATGTGGAAGACCACCACCTGTTCTCCATCGAGGCCGCCGCGCTGACCGTGGTGTCTTATCTGTTAGCAGCCCAGCAGTAGCTCGTACCCTTCGTTTCACTCCCTGAAACACCAACAAGGCTTTTGTCTGTTGTCAGTCCACCTGTTTTATGTTATCATCTTCACACTACCATCCATTTAATGCACTACAGTGATAAAAGGGAAGCATGATCCCGTGGTCATACTGTAATAAACCTGTTTGAACAGCAGCTACAAAATGTTCAGTAACCATCTGTTTTTTCTTTTGGCATCAACAGGTTTTTTATTTGCACAGGTCAGAATCCGTCCAGCAGTTACCTGTGGTGCTTAAATGTGATTGTAACTCATGTGACGGCTGCTGTGATGTGTTTTCAGACCTGTTTTAGAAGAGTGGTTTGTGACTACTTGTCCATCTACAGTCAAATGCCAATAAAAAAAAATAGAAACACATTTGTGCCTTGTATTCACTGTGGTGGGAGCTAGTGGGATTAATCTTCTTTAAAATGAGATAATTTGGTAGAACCTAATGTTGCGGAAAAATCTTAAATTACATGCACCCAAGGAAAATTTCTTTCACACGACCTTTCTGTGTGTGTGGGAAGGAAAAGGCTGGTAATGTGTAAAAATGGGGCAGTACAGCTGGAAAGACTTCAGTCAGTTGGTAATTAAAAACATTAATATTTTTTAGTTTGTTCCTCTCGGATCAGCTGTTGTGTAAAAAAGCATTTGTTTAAATGTGAGCACCACAGAATTAAAAAAACAGCCTTTCTGTAAAGCAATTCACCTCCCCAGGCCTTTAAAATCTTAGAATTAAGCGATCTGACAGTAAAATATCTCTGTACTGACAACACATTTCCACACAGGTTATGACCTCTGATGAGGGAGATTTGTATGTTGAAGGACACATACCACACATGTCAGCCATACATGGCCTGGGGCTTGTTCCTGCCTCCAACAGGTCTCGTCACATCACGGGTGCAGATTGTTCTCAGCAGCAGCGTCCCCTTAATGCAGTAGAGCTGGATTTTTGGAGGGAGAACCTGCAGAACACATACACAAACACAGACTCCAAACACTGACCGGAGCAGCTTGTTCCTTGGATTTGAGTCAAGAGTCTATCTAGGTGTAGAGCCTTATATAACCGCTAGCCGGGAACAAGCCCAGACCTGGAAGTCCTGTGTTTACAAGTCTGCTGTGTGGTCATGTCAGAGAGCACCAGGAAGAACAGGCTGCTGAGGTGAAATCTGAGCGAGTCAAGACTAAACCATCTGAAAATATACAAACCAACAAGATTACAGGTGAACTTCACACCTTTAAAACTCACAAAATGTCAGTTTCGGTGTCTTGATTGAGTTTAAGTTTTATTAGGTCAAGACAACATTATATAGAAAATGTATTTGAAAAAGGGTCAACTCAACCAATTTACAGTTACTTGTCAACTCCTAAATTAATCTGAAACTACTCTCATAATCAGTTACTAGAAAGAGACTAGTGGGGGAGGTCACCAAGACACCTATGACTCCTCTGAAGGAGTTACTACAAAGAGACTAGTGGTCACCAAGAACTCATGACTCATGAAAGAGTTACAAGCTTCAGTGGCTGAAAAGGGAGAGACTGCATACAAAAACTGTTTTTATAGGTGCTGTTTATACATGCAGGGAGGGAGGCAACCCTAAGACAAAAAAGAGGCTATAAACACATTAAGACAACTTTAAGAACAGGATAGGGAAGGTAGAGCATCTTGGCAAAATGAAAAAGAAGGTAAACTATTAGATCAAAGCCAAAAGAAAGGCAAAAGATTACGTGATGGAACCAATAAAACAAGGTGACCCATCAATACAAAAAGTAAAAGAGGACAAGACCTGGACAGCTTCAGGATGAACTGAAAAAGAGAAGAAAGATGAGACTTGAATTTTACATTTTAAATTGCCAATATTGGGACAGGACTTAAATTGCTGGGTATGTTAACGGTTCTAAAATCTATAATGGTGAACAACCTGCCTAATATTGTCAGGACATTGACAGTGGATTTTGGGTCCTGTAGATTCTGGTGCATATCAGGGATGCTAAATCAGATTGGGATCTGGGCAGTAATGGAGGCCATATTACCATCCTGGGCTCTTGATCATGTTCCTCTAGGATTTCAGAGCAGTTTACGCAGTGAAGTGGAGAGAGACTGCTGCCATCTTCAAGTAGGTGCCATGTGCCAAAGTAACATCCACATCAATGTTGGACCAACAGGTTTTGGTGATCAGTGTTCGTCACTTCACCAGTCAGTGGTTGTAATGTTATGGCTGGTATAATTGCAGGTATGTTAGTGTCAGGAGTCACTGCAAAATGACTTATTGTAGCTGAAGGACCAGTAAGAACAGGACGTGGATAAGGGCAAGCGAAGAGAAACCAAGGACGCTGCAAAACAAAGTCAGAGGTGAAAAAAGGTGATTCAGCAGAAACTGTTATCATTTGTACATATAGCCACAACTGCAAAATCCCTGAGAAACTGAGGAAGGTACTTTGGTCTGATGAAGTGTTTTTCTTACCCTTGTGCTGCAGGCAGATGGATTTATTTCAAGGGAAACCCACAGGATGCTCCTCGGCCAGTAAACCGATGCTTGCAGCTGGCAGTGGTCCAGTGATATACGATCGTCCACTTGCAGGAAACCCAATGACTGTTCTGGTTGGTGCAGCGAAGGAATATGAAGCTTTGTTGCAGCAGGAGTTTTGCGAAACTCGTGGCCTCTCACATCTCCACTGACCCCTTTGCAGCTGCACTTTTCAACCCGACTTCTTCTACAAGTAGAACATTTCACATCTTGTCCTCGTTTCCATTAATTTTGTGTATTATTTACAGAATTTAAGTACAATGAAAACGGAAAAAATAACCAAATATCTCTGGTTTAGCACTCTTTTATTTTATCTCGACTCCTCCTGTTAGTAAAATGTCAGATGCAATTCTCCATATGTACACATGACCTATAAAAATAGACAGGCAAACGAGGGAAAAGCCAGAGGAAATGTCGCTCTCATCATTATGTACATCAATATAGAACATGATATTATAATCACACTATAAACACAAAAAACAAATCTAGAACAGATGTAGTGCTCAACTCAGGATGCAAACTTTTTGTGTTTTGTTTTTTCCTTCCTAAAACATCAACAACATCAAAGAGAACCACAGACTCAGTCTCAACACAGAAAACATCTTCTGAAAAATAAAACAATGGCTTCGGAATTCACAATTTACAGTTTTACATGTGAATATTAGCGCTATTATCGTGAATTGCCCATTTTAACATAATTCAAATAACTTAAATAGCAGACAAGCAAATAGTCAATTCATAAATTTACCTTTAGCAGCACGGCTGTATCAACCCCTCATTTTGGAATATAGTTTTTACATTATTATCCCATTTGGACAAAAAATATAATTACTGGAATACATTTTATGGACAAAATCTTTTCAAAATTTGAACATGTTTTGGGCACTCGCGTTGTTTATTACAAAAATAGGAGCTTTAGTAGAAAAGCTGTGTTGTTTGGTAAAGTGTTGGTTTAGGGAAAGTTGGGGTTCACATTAAGCTCTGTGAAATGCAGACTTATCCACCAGTTTGCACTGAGCATATCTACAACATTTAAATAACCTAATGTATACCTATGGGAATCACCAGGAAGACGTGGCTCAGTGCATCTGACTTAAACTCCTTCGTATCGCTGCCTCTGGCAAACACAAGGATGTGGAAAAGCCCTTTAAAACTACACGTGTCGCTTCATGTCTTTGTCGTCATGTCACGGCCAGGCGGCAAATAAAAAGAGACTCCTGTCACCGGTGGAAACGCACAGTTCTCGAAAAAGCACTTGGAAATACTCCAAACAAAACTACTCATGGCAGGTTTCGTCCTCTGACCGGGACACATGAAAATACAACTGAAACAACAAATGCGAGGCTGGTAGAGACTGAGCCTTCAGACGACTGTGACAGTTTGCAGAGGTTCAGGTAGTGAGCCTCAGTTACTATAAATACTGTACTCCCCATTTAATAGCTTAGGCATAGGGGCGTCTGTGGGGGTCACAGTGAAGCGAAGGTCAGTTTTCTGTTGTGTTTTGGGCCACATTCATGTGCGTGCAGTGTGTTTGAGTGCATCACCGAGCCCCGGGACCGCCAGGGCCCTTCCCCTTCCTGACTGCACCGTGGCTGCTGTGGTGGTGGCTATGGGCCAGCTGCTTGTGGGGGCTCGGGGTGGAGGTGCCTCCTTTGGCCTGGGGAGAGGAGCTCTTGCTGGGGTTGAAGGCCGGACCGGTACCGGACCGACCCAGGGAGGGCTGCAGGGGGCTGGATGCAGAGAGGCTGGCTGAAACACAAAAGGAGAATATTGCTTCTCGTGTTGAAATACAAGTGTGTCCTGCTTCCATACTCGATAGTTTTAGTGTACCGTTTTTGCAGAAAATAAGCAAAAAATTCAACATACTTAACTAGGGATGCAGATTTGATCTCAAAAATGGCGATCTGGGCCGATAAATGCATTTTTTAACCAAATTGTTTAGGCTTTATCAAACACGGACCTAAGCCTGGTTCTTCATTTAATTTGCAGGATTCAGCTAAAATGTCGGCATTGTGGAAACATTTCAAATTGGAAAGCAAAAGCAGTCCAAGAGCCCCTTGTAACATCTGCAATGTGAGTATTTTGAGTAGTAACAGAGCTGCATTCAATACTACCAGTTTGTTATTGCGCCAGAAACACTCACCAGGACACAGTGAGGTCACATGGACAACTCAAACTCAAGCAACACAAACTGGAGAAACAAATTTCTACTGAACAGCAACAAGATCAAAAAGAACACAGGGAGGGAACTGAATCCATCGCACTGGATAAAGCCCATCACTGTGGTAGAGAATACTGGTTTTCAGCATCTTTTAGAGCTTCGTATGGAAAGCCAAAAGCACTATGATTCATCTCTATTTGCACAAATCAAATCGCCGCTTTTTACACAACACCAAAGCTTTACAACAACATTTCTGACCACCTATAATCAGATGTTACTGCAGCGGATTATACCACTTTTCAGTGACATTGAAATTTCTGTTTTCAATTTTTAGGATATTAGTTTCACTGCAATGATGCACTTAGCGAAATTGTTCATTTTTACTGTTGTGACTGTGAATATTAATCTGAGACATAACTTTGAAGAGGATTTGTGACTGTATTACTCATTTCAGTGTTGCTGTTTTAATGCTAAAATGCAGCGCTAAATATGTCTAAATATATATAAATAAATAGAGTTGTGATGAAAGCTACTTATAAAGACATCATTTGGTTTGCTTACTTGGTTATTTTGTTAAACAATTAAAACCAGAGATGCACAAAGTTGAATAGTGGTAAGTTTCCCTTTGTTATTTTGTAAAATGAAAATAACATTTAGAAACAGCTTGGATGCAGAAATGTGGTTTTTTTTTCTGAATGCACTGCAGAACTATTCAGTTACCAAGCATGGGATTGATTTGAAAAACTTTCTAGGAAAATGCTATTGGATGATCGGGACATTCCTATAGTTACACTGTTTCATCCTGACATTCTCTGGATTTGTTAGAGTTTCTAAAATCTGGCCAAATCTATTTAGAAAGCAAATTTAAAAACATCAAAAGTTGAACCAAAATGTTTAAATCTGAATAAAAGGATGATAAAATGATAAAAAACTGAAGATACAACACAATAACAGAGAAAGTCAGGCTGTCAAGCTCTACTTGAATTAAATGCCAGTGAGAAAAAGTGAGTCTTTAACAGCAAGTTGATGTTTCAATAAATTAGGTAAATGGATGTAATAAATAATATTGCAAGATTTCAACCCTAAGTTTTTTTAAAATCACATTTCTTATTGAAAAGCAATTTAGATCAATGTCTGTTACTTTAAATCTGATGTATAACCAACACTGACTTAACAAGGAATGAAGCAATACATGCAACTATCACATTCAATAAGCCTCACCAACAGACAGCGAAATGTTTTCTCCAATGTTTTCTGTGGCATTCACAGTGATCCATCATTTAAAAAAAAACAATTATTTCCAGCTGTAAGCAACTCATCCAAGTACTTTGTGCAATGCATGGTGGGTAAATTATGTCAACCGGCAGCACAATGAAAACTCCAGGGTTCAGTATGAATACTGGCTTTTGTGCTCGCAATTTGGCTTTTTCCAACATCAACACAATATGCACTCTGCTTCAGATTAGCATGTAGTACAAAAATGGGGTCAGATGAGGTTGTATCTGTTCGTAAAATACCTGTCTTGTAGGGCTGCAGTCTCCCGGTCAGTTGGTCCATTGGTTGGTTAATGGTCTCAGCCAAATGAATTCTCATTGGTCAAATAATCTCTGACGTTACTTTCATCAACAGCCTTCCAGGATTAATACATTACTTTGTGGTGAAAGGAGGAACAGACTAACTGTGAACATCACCACGTTTTCACAACTTTAAACTGGCCCAACCTAATGGAGGCCGCTAGGTCTAACTTATTTAATAGCATTTATTGAAACTGACAGTGTCAAAGAAGTTGTCTGTGTGGCTGTGTTTTGTTCAAACAGATGGGTTGATCTGTTTGTGTATCACAGCACAACAACCAACAAGTCAGATCATCTAACAACAGCAGCTAACTTGTTTGTCTTAAATTCCTCAATAGTTCCTGTGCTGCGATGACCAGTTAATATAGTTCTGTTTTCAGAAATCACATGAATATAGTCTGCTCTTAACATTTAAGTCCAAAATAACTTGGTTCAAATGATTTAATATGCTGCAAAGACTTGCTTGTTGTGTTTATTTAGAATCGATTTAGGACAGTTACACTAGCTAATAGAAAGCACTCAGCTTACTGTGGCTGAATTAGTTGATCTACAGATAACGTAGAGATTTTTCACCCCGTGACCATTCATTTGATTTAAGAGTAGCTACGATTCCAGTTGACCAACATCTTTGGTCCACTACTCCTACCACCTAGGTGATGTAACTATTAAGCTGAAAACAAAACTGATGAGTATTGAGAATAATACTAGAGCAGGTCAGCAGAAGAGACAACACAAACAAACACAGACACACACACAGAGCCATGCAGTTATCACAAACACTGCTCCCAACAGAGAGTCTTTGCTCTTCGGTTACAAATGTAGTAAGACTAGTCTGGCCTGTTGAGACAGAGACAGAAGGTGTTTATCTGAAAACAGAGCTTACCCCAAAAGGCGAAAAAAAAAGGACAAATGCTTGCAGCCAGGTTAAGGAGAGTCATTTGTACTTGTAAGCCATTACTGTTTCATATACATTCAGTCATGTGCAACATCCAGAAGTGCAACATCAGTTCCTCCACTGTGTTTATAGTTTGTAATACAGCAAATCAGCTATCCTTACAAGACTAAGCTATCCCACCTTCTGTTTTCATAGATACACTCAAACCTATGATTTTTCAGCTAGATTTTTAGATTTTATACTTGCGCGACTCCTGCTATAATTTCAAAAGTGTTGTCTGATTTTCTGAAAGCACTGACAGGATTGCTGCTTAATTTCTTGCAATGACAATAAATCCTTCTATTCTAGAACCCACCCACAAAGAGCCATAATGTTTGAAGAAAAAAGTGTCAAGGCACATATTACACACATACTCTTGCAACGCATTTTTGTCCATGCGACATTTACTGACCTTTAGAAACGCTGTAACCGTAAGCAGCATAAGCTGCTGCTGAAGCAGCTGCTGCGCCCGCCATCGCTCCTGCCATCGCCGCCGCGCTGCCAGCTGTTGACTTCCGGCCTCTTCCTTTTCCTCCAGACTTAGCCCCACCTCCAGATCCTTTAGGACGTCCGCGACTTCGCCCAGATCTTCCTCTGCCGGGGCTGATTGTATCTGAGCCTGAAACGCCTAAAGACGACATGCAATGAAAGAAAACAAAATCAAAGCATCTCTTATTTTACAGTAATGACCCTAATGAACTGGTGTTACAGTCAGACCAGACAGAAATAAACTTGGAGAGACGTTCTGTTTGCCTTGACTCAGTCTTTCAGAGACACTGTGGTAATTTCACTGCAATAAAAAATTACTACACATTAATCATAACTCATCATTGCCATAAGTACGGCCTCATTGCTCTCATTTTCCGTCCTGCTGGCAGAATCAGATCCAGCATTTGCCTTGGTGGTAATGTGCCTAATCCTCTGGTACCTTCTCCTCTCTCCGACTCCCCACATCTGCATTTTCTTTGGTATTTGGCAGTAGTATAAAACCTGAGCCCATCCTATCACCAACACCAAGGCACACATGAAACCCCTTTATAAAAATCCCTGTCTTTCTCTCCCTCCAGGCCTTAACCTCACTTTTCCTGCCTTTTTATTTATCCATCCAGTGATTTCTCCTTCAAACCTTTCATTATAACATCCACTGGTTCTCTGAAGGCAGCAACTTTTTCCCAGCTTATCAGGGGCCATTAATAATCTTATTGGCTGGAGCCTCTTAACATGGCAGCAAAAATCCCAAATGGGGTTTCAATTGAGCGGCATGTATTTAGGAAGGATTACCTTATTGCAACAAATCCAAAGTACGGATATAGAAGCAAAAACATATATTCACCATCTATCTGCATCCCAGAGTACAGAACATACTGAAACGCTGCAGCTGAGGCAAATAAAACCCCCATAAATCTAAAAAAAAATCAGCTAAAAAAGGCCTATGAGCCTACAGGCTACTTGTCTAAATGGACTCAAGCCTATTAAAACACAAGTCATGATAACAAGCCAGACTTGTATGTGCAGTAATGACCCTTCGTGTAAGTCACGCCGATTTGTTTTTCCAGCAGTGCTCTAACACGATAATACTGTCTCATAGATAACACAGGTTAGGACATATCTGGCACGTTTGGAGCTTTTCAGCAGAGAACATTAACCTTTAAACATGGGTATTTTGATAGTGTGTGAGATGGGTGGAGGGAGGTTTAACAGAGTGCAGTGACTCAACAAACAGTTCCTATAGCCAGGAATCAGGTCTTAAGTACAACTTACATTTTCATTATCCTTGTCTTTTTTACCCTTTTGGGCTCATGTATTTGATGCTTCATGCTAATTTCAGCAGCTGGTAACACTGTTCTTTCAATTCAGTAGGGGTGGAAGTCTTTACTTACCGGTAAGTTAAAGTATCAACGCTACAATGCATATTTACTCTGTTAATGTCTCTATGGAGAGTGTTATGCAATTATATATTACATTATCATTAATAATAAAAATGCATTAACATGTTAGCACCATTTTACCGTTGCAGCTAGTTGAAATGCAGCCAATGTGGCACTTCTAACATAAATCAATAATCAACATCAATAATTGACTTTTTCATATTCCCCAAAATGAAATTGAAGTTAAAAGGTTGAAATTTTGACACAGTTGAAGAGATTCATCTCATTGCAGATGTTGCTTGACATAGTTACATAAAGGGACTTCCAGGGAGCTATACAAATGTTGCAGAAGCACTGGGAGCAGAGTATTGCTGCACAAGGATGATGAAGTAGATCAGGTAGAGTTTCCAATTTTAAAGGCAAAGAGTCTGAAATTTTCCATCAACCCTTGGACATATTCTGTATGAAAAGAAAATTATTTGGCGAAACAATGTGTATATCAACATGAATATTTTGATAGTGCAAGTTATTAATGCACCAAAAAATTGTAATTGCAACTAAGTCAGGTGAAAATGGAAATACTCAAGTGAAAATACCTCAAAATCATACTAAAAACAGTCTCAAAGAAAGACTATTCAAACAATTAGGCAAAGAGCCACATTTTACTGTTATTTGGGAGCTTCTTAAGGCAGGTTAAGAAGATCGAACAGACACTACAGGCTGCAGTGGTATAAAAGGGCTGCAGTGGATAAAAATCCCCTCCAGCAAATTTCCAGTCACACCAATATCTAATTTTCATGCATTTTAGTACAGTTCTAGGGCAAAGTACTGGAATACACGCAGTATACTTGTCAATCATTCCTCAAATGCTGGATGAGTTTATTTATTCACTTACCGTTCATGTTGTCAGAGACCGATCCGGACACGGAGGCGGGGGAGTTGGTGGCACGAGACTGAGGTGCAGATGAAACCGGATCGTCCACGATGACCAACATGTCGCTGCTGCTCTCGTCGGCGTCGGCGTCCGGAGGCAACGAACCGGGCTGGAGCTCGCTGCTCAGGGAGATCTGTCCATGTACAGGAGGACATACAGACATAGACACAGGCTGGAGATCAGCACCACGGGGGAGGAGGAACCGGGCCGGTACAGTAATGGGTAAGAGGAAAGGAACACATGAGGAACAAAAAGTAAAACAACAAAAGGAAGAAGGAGAGTAACAATTGACAGAGGATTTGGAGGAAGGTAAATTTAGAGAAAAGCCATGATAAAAGAGGAGTGTGAAAAAAGGAAGAGGCACAAGCAAAGACAGAAATCAATAATGAAAAACATTTGAAAAGAAGACAAATGATGAAAAAAGAAAAAGGCGGTAGGGGAATTTACAAGCACAAGATGCAAAATAAGAAAGTGAGTTTGTGGATGCAGGCCAACGAAACCTAATGGACCATCTCCTGCATTATAAATCTCATCTGTTTTCCCTCCCAAAGCATGTTTCTCTGTGTATAACACACTTTCCATCCTTTCTGTTTTCCCCCTGCCTCGCCTCACCTCGCTGAAAGGACTGGGCATGGCCGAGTCCATCTCCACGCTGATGAACGAGTCGTCTCCGTCTGCAGAAAGGTTGGAGTTGTCGGCCGAAGGAGCGTGAGAGATGACCAGGTTCACTTCCTTCTTCCTCTTGTTCTCCGACTCCTCGTTCTTCTTCTGCAGATCAAACACAGACAAAGAGAAGTAGATGGTTAGTGGACACTGTGGACTGGTAAAGGTCTGGTGTAATATTGTGGAGCTGCAGTGAAAGAGGAAGCAAATGTTGAGTGGACTTAAAGCAGCGTGATTCATGTGATCTGATGCCAGCAATGCTATCTTAATAACCTAAATATTCAGTTAATTTCAATCAAATTCTGCTTGGGTGAGTATTTTCTCAGGTAACTGATGAAATTACTGTTGCTGGTGGGGTTAATACATTCCATTCTTGCCCTGAGTTGTAGCTAAATCTCCTTTACTCTCCTCTATAAAGTCAAAGGATCCTTGAGTTGGTGGTCAGTTGGTTGGTGTGTCCGTTTGTTCAACACTTGAGTCCACAGTGAGATAAAACTCAGCAACTACTGACCAGATTGCCATGAAATCCAATATGGATACGATCCCCAGAGGATGATATCTGATGATTTTGGATGAACTCCATGACCTTTCATTTAAACCTACGTTAATCTCTGACAGACTAGATCCAACAAATGATCAGATTTCTATAGAATTTGCTGGGTTTATACACTCACCGTCCACATTATTAGGTAACCCTATGGAGTCTAATGCAATCTGGTACAACAGCTTCTACATTTTCAGTTTCTGTTGACCGCATTTCATGTTTCTGAAGTCTTTGCAGTATTTTGTCGACTCCATTACCACACATTGTATATTAGAAACACTTCAAAATACAATGCTGAATGTAGAAGCTTTGCAAAAGCAGAATTTGTGATAGAGCTGTTGTAAAAAATTAGACGTGTCTGTACTAAAGGTGTCGGTCAGTGTATGTGCTCCCACAAAGTCATTTTAATGTCCCCCTCAACCTTTCCTAGCTTCACCATCAGTCTAAATACAAGGGAAAAATGTATTATACAAAAGAGACATTAATGTAACAGGCAGATCAGAGGTTTCTGGGCACATTCATGCTCCCCAGAGGACAAACCATTCCCATATTGGTCATTACTTGAGCTTTATACTCACTGCAGCCGCCATCGTACAGTACACCATGTTTCAAGCTGTATTTATCCAATCTGAACATACTATTTGGTCATATTAATGTGTCTTAGGGTTTGGCCATCTCGCTCATAGTCGGCTGCAGTCTGTATTGCAAAATGAACTGTCATTTGTCTGCCAGAAGAGCCAGAAGAGCATGCTTGCTTGAAAACTGCAGAAGACAAACACATGCAGCAGGACATGAAGGTATTTTTGGCATAATACATTTGACATATTACATATACAGAACTACTCAATCTTTTTCTGGCATACTATATAGTATTGTAGTGTGAGTGGTCGAACACACTAACTTTCATCATAAGCCCTGATGTTTCTTCCAGGACTCGCTGCAGAATAAAAGCCAACATTTTTGCACCAAGTGCTGTTAAAGTTCGCCTTCTACATGCCACTTGTTGGGCTTCACAACTTCACTTTTTAGCATATCACTCTACAATTCAGACAACTACCAAATGACAAAACTCATGAGGTTTCAGCTGTTCATGTCGTACCTTCTCAGCGTACTTCTCCCTCTTCCTCTTGCGTTCCTTCACCTTGCTGCTCTCCTCCTGCTGCCTTTTCTCCTCTTGTCTTTGACGCACTGCAGGAAGACACATAAAGCTTTTCATTATTCCCTATACTTGCAATAAAGTTGTTAGTGTCTGTGCTTAGTTATAAAGAATCGTCTCTTCAATCACTCACGTTTCTTCTCGAGCTCATCGTCGTCCAAAAGCAGGCTGACCACCTCTTTAGGTTTCAGCGTGTCTGGTTTAAAGTTTCCTCCAGAGATCACCACTCTTTGGATCTTTTGACAAGAGAACATTAAAGCATTGGCTAAATCATGCATCACTGACTTACTAGAACAGAGGACTTTTTAATTCACAAATTTAGTGTAAAGGAGACAGTATAATGGATGACAGCTAAAGGAACTAAGTTGAGAAAGATTATTTGAAATATTTCTCCAGGTATCAACCAACTCTACAGAATTGATGCATTCTGTAGAGCATTGCATCTATAAGATCCTTTGCAGTCGTGTTAATCCTATTTTGTGTGTTATATGACTCATGCTTGAGATTCAGACCTCGCTCTTCTCCTTGGCCCGCTGCAGGATCCTCTCCTCGATGGTTCCCTGACAGATGAGCCGATAGACGGTGACCTGCTTGGTCTGACCCAGCCGGTGGGCTCGGTCCATGGCTTGCTGGTCCACTGTAGGGTTCCAGTCACTGTCGTAGAAGATGACCTGCAGGGGAACGTATGACATCTGAATTTGTCTTTCGACAGTTAAAATTCTACTGCTAACTTCTGATCATGAAGTATTTGTTGACCACATTGTGCAATTCTCTGTGAAGGCAAACACTCCATTCGTTCTAATTACAATAATGCGTTATCCCAAGTGAACTGTCTTGTAGCATGACACATGTACTGTGTTAATAAGCGCATCAAACTCATTATGATGAAAGCCAATCCCAGTATAGAGACACAAAGGTAGATTATGCTGACAGAAGTTAGAAAAAAAAGAGAACATTTGTATTTTTATGTTTGTAATTATCTCAACATCTCTCTTCAACTGGTCATCTAGTTCTCATCTGACCACAGTGTCATTGTTTGGACAATCGACTGTGTTACTTTCATAAGAAAAAGCGCTACAGCAACAGTCATCCAGGAATAATCCATTATTTTTGGCAGCAGGAGGAGCCAACTACCTGTGAACACCCCCATGTTTTCACAACTCCTAAATTTACTTTATTTAAAGTTTGCTGAATGTTTACTTGAAGTCGAAACCAAACTACCATGCCAAAGAAATCATCAGTGCGGCTGCATATTTTTTTAACAGATGGCCTAAAAGTTCTGTTTAAATTTTCCAAACAGCAATTTGTGTATCACAGCTCAACAACCAACATGTCAGATCATCTAAAAACAGCAGCTAACTTGTCTCTGTTATGTTCCTCAACAGTTCCTGTGCTGCAATGACCAGTTAATATAGCTATGTTTTCAGAAATCACATGCATATAGTCTGCTCTTAATATTTAAGTTGAAAATAACTTGGTTCAAATGATTTAATATGCTGCAAAAAGGGTTTTATGGTTCTATTTTTACAAATCACATTAACTTGGGCAGCTGCTCTGGTCTGAGTATGTTTTACCGCTTCAGCATCAAATAATCAGGTTGAAATGATTTAATATGTGGCAAATGTTACATTTTCATGTTGATTTAGAATTAATTTAGGCTAGTAAGGCCACAGATAGAATGACTTAGTGCTCTGTGGACCACTTAGCTCATCTACACATAACAATGCTTTTTATTTTTCCTGCATCAAATCGATGGGTTGAAGAGTTGGTATGAATTCAGTTAACCAAGATTTTCTTTGCTTCACTATAGCCACATTAAAAAGCTCAAACACTCGTCATCCCAGATTACCTAGATTGTTTTCTGACTCTAAAAGAAAAACACATGATAGAGAAGGTAGACTGCACTGGCCTCTGATACACTTAGGAAATGTTAGTGCTGTTTAAACTTTAATGCAAGTTGTTTTTTTTTTTTTTGAGTGTGTCAGCGACTCACAGTGTCAGCAGCAGTCAGGTTGATGCCAAGCCCTCCGGCTCTTGTACTCAGCAGAAATACAAAGATATCCGTTCTGTGGAGAGGAGGGGCACACAAGCAAAGGATATCATCTGCTACTGCAGTTACAGCACAAATATCCATATATCACAGCAGAAAATTAAGTTAGAATGTAAGTTAAGACCAAACTTGAGCCTGGCACAAGAGCCTGTCCAAGCTTTAAGAGAAGAATGCATGGGAAATTAAATATGTACCAATGCTAGACTCCTGCACAATAAAGCTGCTTCAATAAACTTCAAACTCGCCCTACAAGAAGAACTAGAGCAACGCTGGCGCCTTGGAGCTATGCAGTAATGCGAACCAGAGCATGTGAAAGAAATGCATACAGGCACACAGACGTTTGGACATACACATGTAAGATTAAACTTCCCACTGATTGCAGCAATATACAAAAAGGTAGATTTACAGTTAAGCATGAAGGGATGCATGGTTTCACACGCATTCACACTCCAGATCGTATTCTATCTTTACCCACCGGCTCTGGAAGTCGGCCACCATGTCTCTGCGTTCAGAGATCTTAGAGGATCCATCGAGGCGCATGTAGGTGTGTTTCCGATAAACCATGTACTCCTGCAACGATGGGGCAAAACAATGAGGTAAATACTCATACACAATGTATGTCGCTTTCCATTTATTCCGCTGTTTGTCAGAACAGAAGGTTCCCAGATAGGAGAGAGTGTGTCCAAAACTCTAAGTGCTTGCAAATGTTTCCCATAGCAAAGATGCCATATGCAATCAAAGACTACATACACTAAATATTTACTGATTTCCAAAAGAATAGCATTCTGTTTCACTTTTAATAAATAAATAAAATGAATTAACTATCTGAACTCCAAAGCAGTTTTTGGGCGTTTTCTTGCACATCACAATTTTCTTCAATGTGGGCGTATTTTTCAATACAATATGAAGCTCTGCACCTCTAAGGAAACTGCACAAATCATGACTATAAGTGGAGAAAAATCGGTGTTTTTTCCACACACTATTCTGCAATGAACTCCAGGAAGATGTTTCACCATGCTGAATGTATCTTCCAACAACTTGCTACTCTGTACCCTGAGCTATACTGCACTTATTTTATTGATCCAGTTTGTTTTATTTTCTTCTTGTCACCTCCTCTCTTCTCTGTGGAAACACTGCCTGCAGCTCAACCTGAAAACTCTGAATTTTTGTTGGTTATCAAATCTTAGTGGTAATCAGAACCTCAGATTTTTAATTTTTTTTTTTATTTACAGAATCCGGAACAGATTACTTATTTTGGCCATTTTGAGAAGGAGATGTAAAATAAAAAGACTGTGATTAAAAAATGATAACTTAAGGCTTATTGTATATTTTTTCAGATGGAACTATACTGCAGATGACTATAGTTTAGAGCCATTTGGTGGAAACAAAACGGTGTAATTTTGGGGATTTTTAACAAAATAGCATTCCTTTTAAACCCACCAGGGGGTTTTAGGGTCCAGAGGGTTAATGAAAAAATTGTGTGAATTCATGGATTTTCAGTGAACCTTCCTGGATCACCTCTACTACTGCAAACCAACAGACCTTTTCAAATCCAAAGTCGGCGAAACTTGAATCTCAAACTGTTTTTCAGCCACTGCTCTGGGAATACTCACCAGGAACTATACACTGAATTTAATAAGTTCTCAAATATGGAATTCTATTTAAGTCTTTCCCCGAGGAGCTGGTAACCCCTGCAGGTCTACTTGTTAAGTTCCAAGGGTCGAGAAATGTTAGAATTTCTCTCTGACAGCAAGTTTGCGTCCAAAATATCAAAATCCCACATTTCTTGTGTGCATTTGTTGGAGTGGAAACCTCCATCCCAGGAGCCCAGAGAGGCATTGAGAAATGCAAGAAGTGATATTCGATCCGGGTAAAGTCTGCTAAGCTGCTGTGTGTGCTTGTGTGTGGGTGTTTGGTTGAATGGATGGGAGGAGTTTTAAAGGCAGCGGTGATGAGGTGACACGCTGATCTCTGTTTAAGCGCTGCCCTGAACCCGCGACCTTCTTGGTGAAACATGTCAGTACCCCTGAACCAATGAGCCAGTCACAATTACTGGCACACATCACGTCACACATTCATTACAGATGATATCGATGATTTGACACAATGTTTTCCGTGACCCCTCCCAGAGCCTGGACACGACACCGGGGGCCTCCGTCCCCTCTGAGCGTCTGGCTCCGTTCCCAGCCGCCCCATCTGCTCCGAGTGAACACTACATTAGGGACCATTAGCGCAGCGCTCGCCAAAATGCTGCTAACCTTGTTGGATTGGCTTTTGATACGGTGCCAGCGTGATGCTGCAGATACTGTTGCTCTCGGGAAACTCAGCCCTGCTAATCTAGATCATCAGAATCAAAGTTTCAGAGAAGGTACACCTGAGACGTCAATACCTTCGCAAACTTTTAAGTGGTTTTGAGTCCTGCCTCGTCAATAGCAAACATCAATGGCGTAATTGTGGTCCAGGACTACCGCAACGGTGAAATCTAAACCTCAACAGCTGCAAATTTTCTCTCATATTTCATTTCAGTTTGTGCTAATTACAAGTGACATTGCAGTATTTCTGCAGGTTTTCTCTCATTTTCTAACATGCTCCATTGCAAATGTTATAAATCAAGGTATATGTTCAGGTCAGCCAGACTGAACAAAATGTTTATTTTTTCAGCAAACTGTCAACGGCCCATTATGATTATATTTAGCCAACAAAAAAAAAGTAAGTTTGTTGGTCAGATATTGCAGTCATTAAGTGATATATGGGAGGAAGAACACATGGGAAAACAAAAATGTGTCTCAAAGAATGATGAAATTTCCTGTTTCCTGAGTCATATTTTCTGCTCAAATTGCCTTTTTACCTTAGGTTGTTTGAGGCTGAAGCATGAAAATGCTTTCTTAGAACAAATAAGGCTGTTTTCAACTTAAAGAACAACAATAATGAGTCCCCACAGTCAAGAAATGTGGATTGAAACAATTACAAAGAAGTTCTTCACCACCTTTACCGTTGCCACCGAGGAAATATAGGTTTCTATGTATATAGGCATCTGAGCTGTTTTGAGATGCTGAGTTTCAAACTTTTCACTGGAATGTTGCAGAAATCCTGTAAAAAGTGCAAAATATGCATATGTGCATAATTTGCTGTGTTACTTATATACAAACTCCCTTTCCAGTATACCCCTTCTTTTCACGCTTATATGCTCAAATAAGCCTCCAAATGGCTTTTTCAGGACACACCCTGAGAAAAAATTTAAGTTCTGTGGTATTGTTATTAAATTTGAACTTGGACTGGGGTAAGCTTTATACTTCATGTTTTCCAACAAACAGGTCCAAACTATAGTCAATTGCAGGCATCTGCAGAAAGGAAATCCTTGGACTTCCATGAGTTTAAAATTCTATTACTCAAAGTCAGAAGCCCTTACAGTGATTCACACTGTGGAGGAGAACTTCAAAACCTGCCAACAGGTCTGCAAGGCATACTTCCTTTGAAAAAGTTGCCATAATTACACTATTTACCAGGGCAAACTTTCAAAAAACAAACAAGCAAAAAATGATACATTACCTGTGGTTTAGTCACAATAATTTAAATCTAAAATTGTGACATTTCATCATTTTATTCTACGTATCTTATTCATTTTAAAAACTAAAACAGTTGCACTGGATGCTGAAAAAAAATCAAAAAAAATTCTGTGACACTTAAAAAGAATTCTGATAATTTTCAGTTGAACTGCAGACAGTGTTTCCACAGAGCAGAAAGGAGATGACATGAGAGACTGAGAGGAAAAAAAAAACATCCTGGATCAATCAAATAAATGCAGCATGGCCCAAAAACAGCAAACAGAGGAGCAAGTTGTTGGAAGAAACATTCAGCATGGCGAAACATCTTTCCACAGCTGGTGTGGAGAGTAGTGGGGAAAACATGACATTTGTAGAAGGTGTAAAAATATGAATAATTAAATATCCATAGTATATTAAGCTTCCTTTTATAATATTGGTAACACTTGCAGGTACTTGAAAAATGTTGACATGTTGATTCCAGATATTCTCAATTATTTTTTTCTCTTTTTTGTGATTTAGGGCACTGTTACTGTGTCACATGATAGAGAAGACATTGCTGAGTTGTCTTTACATCTAGTCTCACTTGTTCTGTTTCCATAGAGGTGCAGGACTTTATATTGCAGTGAAAAATGAGCCTACAGTGACCAAAAATGTGACATGAGCAAATAAAAAAACCCAGAAACTGCTTGGAGTTCAGATCAGTGAAAGCAGAATCCCAGTTCAGGCTAGTACATGAACACAGACCATCACAGAAGTTTGGAAAAACATGCACCATTATACAGCTTTTGTATAATGTATAACAGAATAATCCAAATTGAATCTATGCTTTTTATTGACTAATGGGTCACTGCATCTCACTTAATACTTATTAATAACAAATAGGGGTAGCTGACAGGAAAGTTTAATTCCTTAATTCCTTGATAAAATGTCTTGACTCTCTGCCAGCGGTACCAGAAAGTCAGAGTGGGTATTCCCCTCAGCGCTGTAATCTAAGCCGCAGACTTTCAGTACAGTAAAGTGCCGTCTAAGCAGCCGCAGACACACAACTGAAGCAGGAGGGCAGTGACTTGGCGGTCCTGCTGCACTTTCGGCTGCTGCCAGAGAAAGCAAACACTGTTATTTTTCTTCAGGCCACCCGGATCTCAGTGATCCATCACCCAACAGCGTGATGTCACCAGAAGAACCGGCAGCCGACCGGCGACGAAAACAATGATGCTAATGACAGAGATTAGCATCAGCCTCTCGTTTGCTCTTTTCTCTTAAGTCACATATCGTGGAAATCAACTCCATCTGCAGAAATTATGTTCCCCGACCAGTGAGAAAGACAATATGGTGGAGGAAACTGAAGCCAGATTGGGAGAAAGTATGATTTCATTTGTGGTCGTCTTTAGCCCATTAGCGGAGGAGATGCTGTCACACCCCAAACCCCACCATTATGTTATGAAGTCACTTGAAAACAATCACAGTAATACCGCCCCATTAGAGCAGGAAATCATAGGTGACTGAGAAGAACATTCTCACCACTGCTGTTTTCCTATGGCCTTAAACACAAGTCATTCCCACTGTTTTCCAGACACACAGGAAGACAGTCCTTAACCACCTGGGCCGGGTCCATCTGCCATCAAAAGATTTGGCTGTGGACGCAGAACTGCGCTGTGTGAAGGGGGAAGGAATTCCCGATGACCTCATGTCAGAGGCTTCTGGCTCCATAGTGATGTTTGCAACAAATATGGAGGCACAATAGGGAGCTGCACGACACATTAATACATGGTTTAATATATTTTCTGACATATAACAATAGAAATGTAGATGGAAAAGTTTGCATTTTGAGCACTGCTCTTAGAAACACTTTATTCGGACTCATCACTGCCTCAGTGCTCTGTAAAAAAAACGACTCTTAATGCTATTGTATAACATTTCGACATTTAAAAAAACAAAAATGTATCTGCTTCATTTTCCTCCACATTAATTCAGCGGGGCCGGCAGCCTACAAGTTGCTCTTTAACCCAAATAGCTCCTGACCTCCAATCAGATTATAGCTAACTGAGATGTTCAAAGTGAAATTCTTTACTGTAAATTAAACAGTTTTTATTTAAAAAATTAAATAAATTATGTGATAGTATATCTGCATTAACCCTTAACCAGCTCACAGCACTTCTCCCATACAAATGAGAGCAGAAAGATTGAGAGAGTGCAGAAAGAAACTACTTTTGTTTTAATCTTCCCTTTTTTTGTTCCATCCCTTTCCCCTCAGCGACCTTTGTCTTCATTTTTATGCCTTCTTTCTCTTCTAACGCTGAGACCCTTGCCACGCCCACCTCCCCTTTTTCCCTCCACCCCCTCACTACTTCCAGTCATCTCTCCCATCTGGCTGCCTCCCCTGCAGATGAGACCCCTCTAATTAGTCCTGACCTGTTAATTAGCCGTCTAATGAGCGCACTAACGAGGGACAGGCAAGCTGATTAGAGCTCAATGCCTCGCCAGTAGAAGCGAACCAGTTAAACAGTTCCCTTGAAACAACAGGGATATATGCAAATATATAAACCGATTCAAATCATGTGCTATGGAGCGGTTTCATGAGCTTATTATCTGCATGTAGCGTTAATTTGAGAGTAAGTCTATTAATGAGCATGAACATTTAGTCATAGGAATATGGGAAAGGGCAAGAGTTATGGGAATAAATCGCAATGATTAAACTGTCTTGTGTATAGATATGTGTGTGTTTATACCTCCAGCAGGTCTATCATTCGCGTCATCTGGGAGTAGATGAGAACTCTGTGTCCCTGAGCCTTTAGCCGACTCAACAGGATGTCCAAAGTGTGGAGTTTGCCGCTTTCCGTGATCAGGCTTTCCTTATCTGAAAGAGGAAAAGACAAAGAATTACAACCCCAAACCACCTGAACAGCAACAGAACAACGGTTCCACATTTATTTTGCACGTGCAGCACACAGTATGAAAAGCATTTTGTTGAGTCCGAACATGTGGGATTACACAGTATTGTCCTTTTTCTTGTGTAAAAAATAGGGCTGTAGTGTTGACGTCAGTTGGTTGGTTGATATTCTGTCATTTGACCAAATTCTCATTGGTCAGACAATTGTCAGTGTCGCTTTCATAGGTAGAAAAGTGCTACATCAACAGCCTGCCAATATTAATGCATTATTTTGGCAGCAGAGACAGGCTGCCTATTAATCTCCCCAGAAATCATCACAAATTTGAACTGGTCCAACTTACTGGAGGCTGCTAGGTCTAATTTATTTACTAAACATTTAATCGGTGCCAGTCCAAAATAAGAGACACCACATCAAAGAGGTTGTCAGTGTGGCCGCATTTAATTCCAAAATGTCAATAGCAAACTTTGCAAACATCCATCACAACAACCAACAAGGCAGATTGTCCATAATAAGCATAGACAGTCTTAACCTTCATATTTGAAACTTGTTGGGTAAATTTGGAATAGCAAAACTATTTCTCTACTGGAACGCATTTTGGCTCAACAACGGTTACTTTAAACTTACTTCATAAATGACAATGACTTAAATTTGACAATTAAGGTTTCATTGCTTTTGTTATTTTATTTTTAATTAATAATATTGAAGTATTGCTTTAGCTGCCTTTTGGGTATCCTGCGTTTACTTTGTTAAAGTACTTTGTAAATTCTGTTCAAAAGGTATAGTAGCACACCATTATATAGTGACTATTTTTGTTATGACTATTAATATAGCCATAATTTTATAACTATATTAATAGTCATGAAATTATGGCTATTAATGTTATCATCTAAAACTAAAAGGACGGTCTGTCTTCCTTAAATTCTTCATTAGTTCTTGTGCTCAGATCACCAATTAAATTCCATTTTCAAAATCATATTAATATGTACACATGCTGTAAATTGTCAGATGTCCACAAGTAGACTGATTCAATCTCAATTGAAAACAATCTTTTTAAGGGAAGAAAAAGCTATTTGGACTTTATGGTAATGCAGAAACGACATAGGTAAAAGATAAAACAGGAAAAGAAAGTTTTGGCTTGCGCACTTCATTATGTCAGTAGAAAATAAGTTGTTTTCAAATAATTCAAAATGCTGCAAAAATTACCTTTATGTTGATTTGCAATTCCTTTCGTCTAATGAGGCTAGCAGCTAGAATCCACATTTGTATGTTATTATCTACAGATAACATAAAGATTTTTTTCACTGTGACAAATTTATTGGTTGAAGAATATATATGATATAGATAGATATGATATCACCCATAGCACAGAAATCAAAGCTTGTTATATCATTTTTCTCTTTCTGCAAATATTTACCGTGCTAATATACCTTCAGAATACAATACATCTGCTTATTTGCAGCCCAATCACAACAGACACTATTAAGTCTTCCTGAAGTAATACAAACTACAGATGAGACTCTGTATTCTCCTCCAGCTGAGTGGATCAACTCAGGGATCAACCCTCCTCAATCTGTCCCCGATCTGCAGATTGTTTAAATAAAGCTCGTGCCCTTATTGACTGAACGGCTGATGAGCAGAGAGAGAATGAACACGACAGAGAGAGAAACTGTGAGAAAAGGTGATTTACACTCCTATTTTGCACAATGGCGCAAAAGGTGAACAAACAGGCCTGGCAGTTGGTCTCGGTCACGTTGCTGCTGTCGCCACATCAGGTGTCCGCCAGCCTTCAAACAACGGACCAGCGAGAGCAATCTGGGGGCAATCTGACCCTGGGTCTGTGGTTGAAGTGGCTCCCTCCACGTCCAGCTGATGAGGAATTAACGTCATCTGGCACAATGGCAGATGAGAAAAGGGCCGGGGCTGCCATCGACCCAGTGACAGGCACACTATGGTGTTTGACCAAGAGGTCACGGCCCTGAGTGGGGAGAACCTGAGGCCAGGTCCAGGGTCGGGTGATGGGGTCGGGCCGGGGTTACAAGAGAGTCCCTGTGGGAGAATCAGGCTTTGGCAGTGCTGCGCTCGAGCTGGACACTTGTTCCCAAGCCCGTTTGTGCACTGAAAACCTGGACTTATAAATATTTCCCAGTCTTATTTCCTTGCTTTGTCACTGCAATGTAACCAACCACATTAAAATCACGTTCCATTAATTCAAAACACATGGCCTGAGAACTTAAACTGAGGCTGTGATGATGCATTCACATATCAACGTCCTACCGCGTATTTGTAAAATACTCACATGAAATAAACATAACCACTAAAATTGACAAAACCAAAGACCCACAAAACCACTTTCAGGCTATATGCTAATGTGTTCCTCGGCTGAACCCTGACCTGTGACCCTTTAGAATCGCCCCCTAAAAAGAAGGTCAGGCCCTGTGGAGGTGTTAAAGAGGAACTAATAGAACAGATGAACACCTACAGGTCACTGTGGAGTGGTGTCACCCTGTCAAACACATTCAGTCCCAATCACACACAGACCTCAAGCTCATGGGAAACTGTTGACAGGATTAGATGTGAAACGGCCCGGTTTCATTTATAAAGACATGCACGAGTTGGCATCGGGGTATGTTTCTGTACTTTCCTGCCCCTACTGCACCTCTCGGCCATTTAGATTCTCAGAAAAACTGCTCTTCAGTAAACCACATTTGAGGCTAACGGGTAACAGAGTTCGTGTTTTTGCAGTGGCAGCTCTAAAGCTTTCAAAAAACCCTTCCTCATTCAATCAAATGGTCCTCATTTATTGACATTTTAAAAGAGAAATCACAGCACATTTGTGTTTTCAAGGGCTTTTCGTTGCTCTTGGTCAAAATATAGTGCTGTTTTATATCTGTTTTGCTTATCTTGCATTTGTTTGCACATAGTCTTATTATTACGGTCAACTCCGGTGGTTTTAAAACATGCTATAAAAATAAATTTCATTTAAATTACCTAAATATATTTATTTTTGATTTCACTTGTTTGCTTTTCTTCCAGACAGATGTCGTGTCAACCTTTCGGCTCACCACAGCAAGAAAAGTACCAGCAAAACTAATTTGTTAATGATGGCTAAATTACAAGCTCAACTATGTCCAGGAGTTAAAAACTAGCATTTGATACTGACTTTCTGTACAGCACATCAGTTTCTTGCTTTGCATCGGAACTATGGTAAACTACACTATTCCTATCAAACCAAATAAATTCAAATTCTATCCAGTGTCCCAACAAGCCATTGCAGTTTTTCATCAGTAAAACCTCTGATTTACTTTCTCTAAGATACTGTGACTCCAACCAAGGAAAATAAAGAAAGAGTAAAATGGCATTAAAACAAGAATAAAAGAGGCTTATAATACAGTTAGAGCTGCAATCTCAAAATCAACTGGCTGACTGGTTGGTTATTATGCTTTCATGGGCCAAATAATCATTTGTTGGATAATCTCCGGTGTTAATTTCCTATGGAGAAAAGCGCTACAACAACAGCCTTTCAAGATGAATCCATAATTTTTTAGTGGCTGGAGGAACAGACCACCTGTGAACCCCACAACTTTGAACTCAGTCAATCTAATGGAGACCGCAATGTCTAACTTATTTAACATTTACTTAATGTTTACTCAGCTCCAAACAAACTAAAACCATATCAAAGAAGTTGTCGGTCTTACTGCATTTTATCCAAACAGATAGACAAAAAGTGAAGTGTAAACTGTGCAAGTAGCAGTTTGAAAGAATTTCTACAACCAACATGACAGATCATTTAAAAACAGCAGCTAACTTGTCTGCATTGCGTAAGATAAGATAAAGTAGTTCTTGTGCTGAAATTACCTGGTAATGTACTTAAACTTTTAGAAATCATATAAATATGTGCAGCTGGTTTGCTCCCAGTCCGTCCTGGTCATTTTAGTATAAAATTACCAGGTTCAAATGATTAAATGTTCCACATATACTGGCTTTTATGTTGATTTAGAATCTATTAAAGCTAATAAGGGTAGAGGGTAATGAACTCAGTGTCTTTTTTTTGATTGGGATCAATCAACTGGTTGAACAGGCAGCACCAAATATGATTTATTTTATTTTTTACTACACCCTAAATACAATAGCAAAAGAAAAATTAAACTTAAAGCACAGCCAACCTAATGTGAGATTTATTGTAATATAAGCAGTTACACATTTGGTTCAGTCAGAGCATCGATAGCCGAGAAAGACGCTGCGTCCTGCCATCAAAGGCCTGTAATTGGCCTTGGCGTCTCGAGAGTGAACGGATTGAAAAGCAAAAGGAGGACAGTCTGAGATTAGACATGCAGAAAAGAAAAAGCGGCAGACAGAGAGGGAGAGTGAAGGGGGTCTGTGGTGGCTCCAGCTACACGGAGCCGATATTAGCTTGGTGGTGGCGGCGGTGATGTTGTGGTTCAGATCAGACTGGGCCTCCTCACCACAGGTGCCAGTCTAACCGGGGCCGCTGCTCAGTCAAGGGCACCGAGGAGCTCCGCCGGCTGCACTGCCAACCGCCACTTGGCAAACACGCAAACGCTCAATATAATAACAACGCTTCTCAACCCCTGCCATTGATCTGTTTCTGTTTAGCAGATTATACTTAAGCCTCCAGACTCCAATGTCATGCTTAAAGATGGGTTAAAGCCCTGATCTGAGGATTTTTGTGGCCAAACAGTCCTAAACATTGCATGTATTTAAACTAATTCTTTAAGGGCATGAACTGTCAATCTGAAAATCCCATATTAAGCTGTTGGATGCTATTATTTTAGCGCGTACAGACGTGTCAGTGAGGGTAATCCTTTTGTTTATGTCAGGATTATATAGGGGACTTTTAATAGGCAAGCTGCTCTGCTCCTTAAGAAAGCAGCCATCTAGGGTTTCAATAAACTGCTGATATCTCTGACGTTCTGATCTTTGTGTGCATAACTAACACACTCGGGAAAATGATCAGTACAAAAATAATATACCGGTACATAATAATCAATGGACAGGGATTGAAACTGAAAAAAATCCCACCCCTGAAACCCTCCTAAAGCCCAGCGATGTGGCTTAGAGAGGTGGCCGGGTTCAGAACATTTAGTCCTGCATACATAAAATCCCACTTTCTAAATATTGCTGCCATACGCTACAAAAGGGAAGCCAAGAAATTGAGTAATTGCAATTTTGGAGGGCTTTGGTGGTCTGTCTCATTCCAATATAACACTCATGGCTTGTATTATAAGCTCCATGTGGCTGCAGTGAAATATGTAATGACTGGTCAAAAGTGTGAGCAAACTGGCATGTAACATGAATTATGGGGGGCTTACAGCGATAACAAATGAAAATACATCGAACAAATTCAGTGCATTTGCCTTGAAGATTCAGTACAAATTAGTTGATATTGATTTCATTACGAAAAAACATTTTCCAAACCAGGAAAAGAATAATTCGCCATTAGTAATTACTGATTATGCAAATATTATCTATCAATAAACCTCTGACACTTAATGTAAAGGCACAGGAGGCACCTTACATCTGTTTTCTTCTTTCCTGCTCTCTGTATTCACATATACAAATTTTTCTGTTCCTGCCGTCAAACTGTTGAACGATTATGAAATAGTGACTGCGACATCATCTGACAAGTTAAAAAAGACGGTCGTGCTCTGAATTCAACTGTATTTTCATAGATTTCATAACAATCACACAATAAGAACCAAAGTATTTGCTTTAGCTTCTCTGGTCTCTAAAAGAAATCCACCATGTTGCATTTTTTCACTATGTCCTTGGTTTTATAGAGGGGTTGCACTACATAATATGAAATAAATAATAAGCCCCCTCTCTTATTTGTTTTCTTCTTGTTGGAGTTTCCAGTTGACCTCTACAGGGTTGCACTTAAAAATATAAACTTTTGTTTCCATTTCATACTCTGCTGTATTACGCAATGATATACAGTCTGTGACAAAAAAAAAAACAAATTAAGTGGTCATTTTGTTTGTTAATCGGTAAATAGTTGATAGATTAACAGTAGCAGCCCTTGCTACAACTAACTGGAAATTAAACTGCTTCAGTTTCTCTTAATGTTGATGTAATTAATGAATTTTCTGGTCATTCTAGATGATTTTTCTTTTACAGTAGCTGAGGTCTGGAGGTGGTGGGTGGGAGAGTGTTAGTGAGCTGTCTGTATTTGTGGATTTATAGTCTATATTATATAATGTTGCTCACATGTGTTATGCATTTATGTTTTTGGGAATCTTCTTGAAAATGAGTCGCTACGTGTCAAGACGCCTTTCAATAAATTCAATCACACGTTCGTTATGAAGCAAAAGGATTCCTCAGTTCACGTTATCCAAAAACAAAATCACAAACACTTAACATAAAATGAGGATTGAAATGCACTGAAACGGACACTTTGAAATGGTGAGGATGAGGTCTGCACTCAGACCACACCCCACAACACAAGCAAATCCCATGTGGTGTCACACCACTCTGCCGTTGCCATGGATACACATATCAAGCTTCACCACCTGCCCTGCCCCCCCCCCTTTTCACAGCATCCCCTCCACCCTCCACCCGCCTCAATCCCATCCAGTCTAACAGTGGTGCTCGCCCAGCCGGCCCTCCTCCTGTCCTCACCGCCTGCTGGCAGATTAAGCTACACTCCCCCTTTCTACTGCTGCAGCCTCTCCTCCCTCCTCCACCACTACAAACTCTCCCTCCCACTCCTCCCTTCCTCCCCCTACTGTCTGTCCCCCGACGTTGTAATCCAATCCCTGTAGGGCCAGAGCCAGGGGCCTGACATGGTCCTGACCCAATTAGAGGCCTGCTGCCAGCTAATTAACCCCGGCCCAGCCCTGGTGCCTGGCGCCTGATACTCCCAAACCAACTACTACGCTGCTAACTTCATTAATACGCCGCTACAATCTTCTGTCCTGTCCTGTCCCCTTCCCTTGTGCTGCTACTACCGCTGCCAAAAACAAGCTCAGAGCTGCCCTCAACAGGGAGGCAGCCGAGCCAGATGCGACTAAAAACAGAGGAGATCAACAAGAGTCGGTAAAGGAAGATGGATGGATGGTTATGTGAGAAAGAGAGACAGATGGGGGGCCACAGAACAGGTCGAATCAGCGATCGAACCGAGCACCAGCCCCTCACTGTACAATGATACATTACACTGTGCAATCAATAAGTCAATGGCCAACACTTGCTCCGCACTGCTGATGATGGAAATATTAGCCCGACACTACTTTGCTGCTCCTGTGCGTATCGACAAAATCAGACTTAAACTTAATTTTCTCACAAGCGACAGCATCGGGACAGCTAAGAGCCAGATGCCAGTGGGAGGATTTGGAGGCTGGGAGTGAAGCGATGGACAGATAACGGGAGAATTTAGCTTCATGTTCAAACTCTGAAGTTTTACAGATGCTTCCCCAAATCAGTTTGAGTGTAGAAATTTGTATCTTCACTCTGGAGCTCTGGAAGAGCGCCAAATCAAAGAACATGCATTCCCATAAGCCAAAAAAAGTGACAGAAATTGAGTGATGGACTGCAGTGATGTGTATATATATGTATATATAGAACATGTTTGCACATACTTCAGTGTCAGCCCTCAAACATGCAACAAGAACAGTTCTCTTGGTTCTCTAGGAGTTGGTGAGCAGAGGAAGAGACAGACAGTCTGATGAGGACTCCGAGTTTCGCTGGGGAACCTCACCACACCACAGCAACCCACTGTGAACTCTGTCATTAAGATAGATTACTGCTAGTTACCCCTGGCCAGCACTGACTTGAGACACACCACAGATGAAAGCTAGCTGGATAAGGACAGAGCAAGCTAGATATTACTTGGCCTCCATGCTCAAAGATGTCATCATAGTAGAATAATGTGGCTAATGTCTCCCCCTTCAGTCTATTTGCAGTTTCTTAAGTGAATTCCTTCTTTCCTGCTTGTGGACACATTAATGGCCATAAATTGGACGAGGAAATCTCGATCCCTTTACACACTTGGCTGGCTGTTTTGTTTTGTTTTTCTTGCTGGCGAAAAAAAAAAGAGAAAGAGAGAAGCTGAATTCCGCAGACGGTGAGCGGTGCCAGTTTAAGGCAGATCGAGCGGGGCAGAGTCAGACGGTGATGTGGTGAGGCTGGCCGTCTGTGTTGTTCTGAGCCTGTCTATCAAAAGGCCGGGGAAGCTTCCTGCCATTTTGCTGGAGAGCAGAGTTTCTTTGAAGGGACAGGAAGGCAGAGCTGCATTTCCCACAGCCTAATGTGAGCTGCAGGGCCACAACCGCCTCACCTCCTTCTCGTATCGTATCTCAGTGATACAGTGACATGAATTCAAATGCATAATGAAAGATCCTATGTTCTGCTTGTTTTCTACATTGTGTTATATAATTGCTTTTGTTGTACATGTGAAAGGTCTGCAAAGCTCAAAGTCCACCCCAAAGGGTTAGTTTCTACTCCTCGTTTGACGTCCAGGTATTTCTTCCGTTACTTATCTATGTCATCGTGTAATGCATTTCGATAACAGTAGTTTAGCAGCTAGTTTGCAATTCAAAGAAAAAACATCTTCTGTTAAAGCTATTTATCATGTCAGTGCATTGTCAAAAAATAAGTAATTTGCAGCAGATTCTGCAAAAAAAATCTAAATTCTGCTCTCCACAGCGCAACTGACACCTGTGGGAATCTGGAAAATGCTGTACATACTGATTTCAGTTTTTACATTTCTGTAAAATAAATAAAGAAATCAAAGTTGAATTTGTATATGCATACTGCACAAAATATATTTTTGAGTTCTCTCTACTTCTCGCCATGGCTGTACTCTTTCTATAGAGGTGCAGGACTTTATATTTCTGCAAAACTGAGAAAGTAAAAATGTGACAGAAGTAAAAAAAAAAAAAAAACAACCCAGAAACTGCTTGGGGTTCACATGGTTCAAGAGACAGGAGCTAAATTTGTGCATTTCAAACATAGGGGAAGAAAATATGCTGCAGCAATGTACAGTATGTGGAAGATAATATGCTTTTTGAACATTGAAGCATGTAAACATATTCTAGTAGAGCCCAAAAATAAAATTATGAACCTGTAAAAGTGCATAGTAGGGACTCTATAAAAAAAAAAGCCCAACACAGACACACCTAAATGAGTTCTTTAAATTGCCCTTCCCACACATCCTCTCCTCCGCAGCAGTGACAGTCTATTCCCAACTCACAGTGAAGCTAGAAAAAGACTTAAGAGTCGGTGCCACAGTGAGAAGCCCGTCATTTTGTGGCCTGCTTCCTTCTAATTACTGTAAGTGAGACAGGGGCCACACAGGCGGTGAGGAAAGTGATTTCTGTGTCACGCTGGAATGTTCGGCGAGCAATCCTACAGCGTGCAACTTCGAAACTATCAGCTTTAACTTTAAATTTGTCTCCATTTTAAATATAAGGCGACTCGGCTGTTGCTATGTGTTAAGTTTGGAGAAAGCAAAACAGAGGTGACCACAGGGCTACAAGACCAAAAATGACTGCGTAATTACGGCGTCTTCTGTCGCGTCCTGGTGGCTACATGGGTTCAATTTTGGGCTCATGATGCCCTACTTGTTTTCTGGAGGTGCAGCAGCATCAATATTACCAATAATAATCTGCTGCAGAGAATTCATTCAACATCTTTCCTTCAGGGGGAATTCTGCCATCACAATAACCCAAAAGCCTCAATTGTTTTTTTCTCCGTGGCCTGATTCCTAATAAGTCCTCTGATTAGATTTCTCTGTCGATATCAGCGGGCAGCCGTACTCACGCCATGGCGCTCAAAACAAACAGTTATTCAGCTCTGCCATTTGTTCTAAAGGTGTGGGGCTGGGAATGCAGAGGAGAGGGAGGCTGGGAAACTTCAGCTGGGCTACTGTACATATCTGAGCCTTGATGTGGCAACAATGCGTTCAGTGGAGGACGGGTGCCGCAGTGTTGGGTCACTTCCTTCCTACCGAGGCTGAGAACGAAGTGGGAGACCAGACGGGTTGAGAGGCCGCGGCCAGATACTGATTCCAGATCAGCGCTCGGTCCTGTCCATTAGCGAGACGGACTGAGGTGAAGCTTGTCCTCGGCCTGTGTTTGAGGAAAGGCAACGCTGCCGAGCGTGGGAGAGTGTGTGCGGCGAGGTGAGGGATACCTCGGGCCCCGTGTGAGCGCCACACAGTTCCCTCAATGGGCTCGATGGTACACAAACAACACACAAGTACACACTGGCTCGCACACAGACGGACCATCTATTAGTGTTACCTAACTGAACACTCGAACAATGACCAGTAGCTAAACTTCCTCGCTTTGTCTGCCTGCGTATAACTTCACAAGAGCTCTCAGACTGTTCTCACACAGACACACAAATACTTGTTTTGTTTCTCACTTTTGCACACTAACGCTCTCACAAGCACAAGTACACACAGATGAGTAAAAGCAAAAATGTCAAGCATTGTAATATCCAATATAATTTCTGTTTTAGTAAAAAAAAAAACGTGGCAGTAAATGCATTGCAATGCCATGAAAACATTTGTTAAACCCCTGAACTCTGAGCAGTTTCTGGGTGATTTTTTGCTCCTGTCACATTTTGCCTCACTGTGGGCTTGTTTTTCACTGCAATATGAAGTCTTGCATCTCTATGGAAACAGCACAACCATGACTAGAAGTAGCGAGAATCCAGAAATATCTTCTTTGCAACATGACGCAGTTATGAATCCATACATAACATTAGTTGAATTTCCTTGATTATTCATTTCACAAAAATGGAATAACACTGGAATCAGCATGTCTAACATTTGTCTAAGTGCCAAAAGATAATTTACTCCTTAAATTCTTTACAACCTCTCCAAACTCCAAGTTTTTCACACTACTCTGCACATCAACTGTAGAAAGATGTTTCAGCATGCTGAATGTTTCCTCTAACAGCTTGCTCCTATGCATATCATTTTTGAACTGTAATGCATTTATCTTTTTGACCCAGTATGTTTTATCTTCCTCTCAGTCTCTCTTGTCGTCTCCTCTCTGCTCTGTAGAAACACTGCCTGCAGTTCAGCAGAAAACTGAGAGAGACTGTGGGTCACAGCTGAGTCAATAAGGGATTCTCAGTTGCTTTGATGAACGCAGATTTTTTTTATTTTTGTACAGAACCTTGAGCAAACCATGTATTTTTGACAAATTGTTGTATAAGACATGAATAATGTTATTTTGATGAAATATCAAGCACTGATTTGGTTGTTTTTCTTGTCTCACATGATTTGTTCAAGAACACTTGGAAATTTGAATGATAAATGTGGTAATTTGGGCAGTTTTTGAAAAGATAACATGCCTTTTAAACCCTCCGGCATGTTCTGGGGTTCAGAAGGTTAAACTAAAATATTCAAACTCACTGCAAGCTTAGCAAACACGTACAAAAGGACTCATGCGTCAATTTTCTGTGCAGCGTACCTCACAGAACAAAAACCGAGCAGTCATCATAACCCACGACACAGGCAGTTTATCAGAGGTAGAAGGGTCCAGCAGGTCAGTGAGAACGGACGTGTTGTCTGTAAAAACCTGACGGCCTCTTTCACCCTGGACATCCATCAGCCATCTGAACCCTGCCAGCCAATCACCTTCCGCTCTGTTCCAGCGAACCCTTGACTGATAAAGTGCTGCTAAACCCACAAACACACACAATCTCGCATTCACACCTTAATGGAAATCACTGGTACATGTTTTTGTGTGTAAACCTCTGCAGAAATGCTTCAACTCAGTAAATCGATAAGATTGCAAAGGTTTAATAACAAGGCAGACAGGTAAACAAAGCTGCACAACTGACACAGCACTATGCATAATAGTCTGGCTGCATGTCCTGATCAGTCTGCCACAGGGGGAAAAGCTCAAGCATATTTGTATTTCATTAAACCAGTCCCATTCATCTCAGGTGATGCAGTGATAAAGTTCAGTCAAATTGGTGACAGTCGAAATATTTTTGGGTGGAAACTCTGCCCGCAGGGAGTTAAGCTCTGAGGAAAACTCCTTCAAAAAAATGTTCCTCCATTAATGTTTTTAAGAAAAACCTTAAGATGTCTGTGTTTTCAATGGGGATGGCTGCTCTTTACAGTTCAGACTATTGTTATATATACTTTTTAGAGGTTGATCTTACTAGTTGCCACCCTGTTTTGCCTATTTTAGTATTTTGTTTTGTTTTGAAATTAGACTTTACTAGTTGTACTGTGTCTAGAGTTTTGCACACAATTTTGTTGCTGCCTGTCTCGTAATATTTCCGGCACTTTGGCCAACTCAGGTTGTTTCACACATGCTATATCAATAAATATTAAAATGATTAATTCACAAAGAAAAACCAGCAGGCCTGCGTTACTGAAACGATCCAAAACTTTTGGCAAATCCTGACATTTTCAGTGTGTAGGCTGGTGCTCGGAGGAAGTTGCTGTTTCCCGTAGTGAAGAGGATTTTGAAAATCATACCACACAGATAGTGCAAGAGGAGGTGAAAGCTGAATGCAAAGTATGGCCAGTGGTAGACTACCTGAAATCTATCTATGCCTCATAGTAGCAAAATAAAAGCAGAAACAGGGATCAAGACCTCTAAGTGGAAGCCCTGTCTGACACAAAGCATTTCATGTATAACAGGAGTATAAATGAAATAAAATAGATAATTAATTACATGTTTCTGTGCAAAACAATTGCACGCACTTTGAGTAACAACCTAAACAGAAGACTGGTCTTTTTTATGATTGCAGGGTGGATCTCTGTGCTGCTCCTACATATTATGTATCCAGTGTCATTGATTATAAAGTAAATATAGTGATGCAGCAGCCGTTATACAAACACTTTGCTTATGTTACATGTTCAGTGTAGCTGCTGTGTTACTTATTCACTAGTGTGAGTTCACCAATAAACACAACACAGCAATAAAACTGTACAGCAGGAAAATATCTAAATAACACACAGTCCTTACCAGGTATGCGAATAAAGGACCATCCATGGCGAGGGTAAAGGGCCATGACTCCCCCGGGGGATTGTGGGTAGAAGGAATTAGCCCTCGCACTCCAATCTGAGGCAAGTTCAGGGGAGCCGTAGAGAAAACACTGTTTGAAGATAGCGCCCCCTCCACCGCGCGTCACCCGCCACTCGTATTCGGCGCTGCGGTCGGCACAATAACGCTCCATGGGAACTGCTGTCACCTAGGAAACCAAAGATAACATTGTGAGATGGAGAGGCAGAATATTTTACCCAAAACAAGAGCCATGCTTTGCATGAAGCCACTAAAAATACAGTCATTGATAGGTTTACTACAGAGATGCAGTAGATGGAGGGAAGTCGCTGCATGAAGGCTGGTTTCACTGAATCAGCAGCTTTTGCATGTGTGTGTGTGAGTGTGTGTGTGTAGACGGGGGGGCGAGAGGAAGCTTAACAGCTGGTGGATAACCTGAGCAAGGAGCCTTTTTTCAAGGCTCTGTTTGTTTTAGGTGCAGCTGGAAGGCACTGTGGTCACCCCCACACACACCCTAACCACACACAGTCACACTCACACATTTCACACATCACAGCCTCTCATTGTTTCCCACAAAAGGCAGCTTCCCTCTTCCACTTCCACGACCACCCAAATGCCTGCCTGTCTTCACTGTCCACACAAACATGTATAGGGCCTGCAGCAGTGTCCTCCTCACACCACTTTTTTGTTCTCGTACCTTGGGTGTGGCGGCGAGCAGGAACTTGGGTGGCAGTGTGGGCTGGCAGGGCCTGAGCGAGGAGGTGGAAGAGTTTCTGCTGTGGATCCTCACGTCTGTGTGTCCCACCATGCCGGGCCTGGATGCTGTGAACACCAAATCCTGGAAAACAGGCACAAAATCAACCGTAATTAAGGCCCATACTGCAGAAATGGGGAATGGTAAAATGTTTTTAAAAAGCAGTAATTATCAAAAACATCATCAGAGCCACTCCTGAACTCATGACCCTTCTGAATTGTGGAGATAAATGAAAACATAACCCACAAATTATAGGAAAACACAGCAAAAAGTGGCGACTCCGAGCAGAAGTAAACACACTGGAGCACACAGAGGTTACTGAGTGCACTGCTCTCTGACTGTACATTAAGTTTCACTGGCTATATTCCTGAAAAATGACATAACATTTCAGCTCAATGCTTAAAATATTATGTTAAATGTATGATTACTGCAGCTTATACTCTTTGAATTGCACATGTCACAGGATGAACTGGTTGCCTGATCGTGTAATCTTATATTTGGGCAAAATGTGGTGTGATACATAATACATACACATATGTATATATACATGTATACATACATGTTTAGCAGAGCTCATTGCTGAGGAGATAATGATGAATATTTTAAGTATAATACAATGGTAGGTTTGAAAGGAATATAGTAATGTGTATGTTACGGTGTGTGGCGAGAGTGTGTCGCATTGTGGTTACACAGTGCCATCTAATGGCAGATTGTCAGGCCACCACTGGTGAAAAAATATAAATTTCTCTTCCTCACTGAAAGCCCAAAATTTGTATTCTTGGCAAAAAAACAGGATAAGTTATTAGCATTTTATAAAGTTAAGCAATAAAAGTTTCCACCACTCTGGACAAACTGGAGGGTTTTAGCACTCTCTGTGAGTGGATAATAAATTCAAGTTTTCAATCAATGTGTCATTAGCAAACTGTTATTCTGTGTCAGACAAATGTGTTGACAAATGCAAAAGAGGTATCTGCATCTTAGTATTTGACTGGTGTACTATGTGGGAGCTGGAATCACACTCAAAATGGCCATGTAGTTTTAAGATGCATGATGGATACAAAGTAGAAACATGGAAAAACAGACAGATGAGAGGTAAATGTACTTACAGTACATGTTCTATAACATACATACCATATTTAAACAGATAGACTACATGAATGGGCTGTATACAAGGTTTTCCTGGATTAGAATGGGCCTTTGGGAGTGACAATGCATGATTCATATAAAATAAATGCAATGACTTTACATTATCTTTCAGAAATCTATGGAATTTTCAGTTATTTTTGACTATTTGATAAACAAAATTGTATGTTATCTTGAGTAAATGAAATCACAATTTTAAAAAAAGACCAAAGAGAAGTTTAAAACTGCAATATTTCATCAAAATTACTTTATACTACATATTTCCTACAGAAAATAAATAAAATAAACCATTTATATCATCCAGATTTTATAAAAGCAAACAAACAAAAAAATTCGGTAACACAACTGAAAAGCCACGGCTGACTTAGGGACAAAAAACAGTGACATGACAAAAACTCAGGAACTCTTTTAAGCTGAACTGCAGAACGTGCTTTGCATGTAGAGCCACTATTCATTTTTCCAGTATTGGCAAAAACCTGTAAGCACTTTTGCACATGTTGATTTAATCAGTTTTCACTTTTTTTATGATTTAAGAAATTGTGACTGTGTCATAATGAACAAAAGTTTTTTCCTAAGTTCTCTCTACTTCTAGACATGGTTGTATAGTTTCCATAGAGGTGCAGGATTTCATATCATTGTGAAAAAATAACTGTCAGTGAAGAAACTCCACTTGCTCTGGGTTCAGAGTGTTGGTAATTTAATTTCTATTGTTATTTTTAATTCTTATCATTTTAGTGCAGCTGAGCTTCCCTCAGCGCTGATTAAACCCTTCTTGGAGAGGCAGCAAAAACTTCTCTATGCAGGAGAAACTCTGGTAGATTATAACCTGCAGATGTTTTATAGTGGGACAGATGGAGACTCATACTGAGAAACAGAGAACCCAGCTGATGGAGCACCCCACAGTTATATGGGTAAAACTCAGGGCATTCGGTATTCAGACTTGCCTGGTTTTCTCTCAGTTTCTCAACAGGAGCAGCAGGAAAGCTGAAAGCAATACTGACCACACTGTCAAGTCCACAGCCAGAGAGAGATGAGCCAAGCAGAGAGAAGTGGCACTGTGTGCCAGCTAAACACAGCTTCAAAAGAAAAATGAGGAGTCGAAAGAAGTTGGTGAAAACTGTGGGAGTGAGTAATTTCTACAAGCTCAAGTGGGAGTCTGGGGTCAGTGTGGTCATGCAGCACACAGAGCATTAGCTCTCCAGGTGTCTGCGAGTTTCAGTTTCTTGCTTCTTATATTTTCCTGCTTGTTTCTTAAGCCGCTCCAGGGGGGAACCTAAGACACCAGGCAGCTGCCTGACTCGGCGTGATGAGGCCAGAACAGAAAGAAGGGGATGGAATTACCCTGACAGTATTTACTCCTGAGTATTTTCCATCTAACAAGTTAAGTTGGTTGTAGAGCAAGACAGAACTGTTTAACTGTTTGCTGTGTTTCAAATGCTTGTTAGCTAAGTAGGATGCCTGGAACACTTGCAGCAGTAACAGAGTTGAGTATAGGCTACTGCTATTTTAAGTTCACAGTTCTGTATATTTGAACTGGCTCCTACACATTGTACAGACTCTTTCCTACTAGCAATTAGATTTGCATATTGCCAAATAATACACACAAAAAAAACCCGGAGGAAATATGTGCTGTCTCAGCGTAACCCTGCTGCTCTAAGAGTCCAACACACATGAAACCATTCAAGTGCAGCTGAAAAGAGCTGTGGTGCACCACATTCATCCCCTGAGACACCTAGCTGACAAACTGCAGACTGCTCAGCTACCAGAATACTTCCATGGAAAACAATGTGCCATTTCTGTCCAAATCTTACAGTCTGCCACAAACCACCAGCAACACACTGGTTCCATATACAACTCCACACCAACTTCTGCTACCAGTATTGCCAAAGCCAGTGTCTCTAGAAAGAGCGGTGGCCAATCAAACTGTTTTCATACCACCCCAGTAACAAACAGGAGCTGCTTAAGATGATTCAACATGAGTAAAATAAAAGAAAGACTAAAATAGCATAAAAAAAATAAAATTGGGTTTCACATTAATATCAGAAAAGTTGCATGGCTTGACAAATTTGGCTTTTTCTCTACTTTGTCTGCATTTTTTTTTCTTGAAAAATACTTCAATGACTCCTGGAGCTTTCCTCTAACGGCTGACAGTAGACTGTAGATAGACAGGCCCCAGAGATATAAACTAGGGAAGTCAGCGTTATTGGGTCATGGGGATACAGAAGGATTAGGTTCCACACTGTATCCCAGAGGAGTGAGAGGAAGCTCAGGGCAGAGAGCATGATGTGTGGCCAAACACTGCCTGATGCTCAGGGGGAAGTTTCAGCACTGTCAGCAGCACATGTCTCCCTGCTGCTGTTTCTGTCACACAAACCGCAGATGGCCACTCAAGATTTTTTTCGTTTACAGATTGCAGTTTTGTGAATGTTTTTTACCTGCAGGACAGGGCTGGTGTGGGTGTTGGGGAAGGTGCTGGGTCTGTTCAGCCACAGAATCAGGTCCTTACGAGACAGACATTTAATTTCAGGCTGTGACGCCCTGTCTCTAGCTTCTTCTTCAAGGGTGAACAGACGCTGATTGTGTAGCCGGTATGCAGATTTCAGGGACAGAAAAAGTGCTAACCATCTGTGGAAGACAGGAAACAAAAACTCAAGAGAATTTTCATAGAAATACTTGATAAAAGAATTTTGTCATCATCATAATTGCTGTACAAAGCTGGCAACTAGGTTGGGAAGGCATATTATCTTTAAAAAAATACCCAAATCACACCATTAATCATCGCCAGAAACTGTATAAACAGAAAGAATTGTCAGATTGCAGGCAGTGTATCCACAGAATAGAAAGGAAAAGACTAGAGAGATTGAGAGGACAATAAAGCCAACTGGATCAATAAAATAAATGCAGCATGGCTCAAAAACAGTAAACAGAAAAGCAGGTTGTTGGATGATACATTCAGCATGGTGAAACACTATTCTACAGTTGATGTGCAGACTAGAACAAAAAACAGAATCTGTAGAGATTGGAAAAATATCCATAGCATATGGAGTCACCACTTTATCCAGTGTTGGTAACATCTGTGGGCACTTTTTTGATGTATGGTTGTTACTTTGAGACACTATATAAAAAAGAATTCTGAGTTCTCTCGCTTTTTCAATGATTTATGGCATTCTAACTGTGTCATACTGCACAAAACTGAGTTGTCTCTACTTCTAGTAATGGTTATTTCAACAGAGGTGCAGGACTTTATATTGCAGTGAAAATTAGCTCACAGTGAGTCAAAATGTGAGAAGAGCAAAAAAACATCCAAAAAATAAATGGGGTTTGCAGGGTTAAACCTCACATTCTGTACAGAGTACACCTCCAGAGCTGCTGGACGTTTATTGTTTTGCTAAGAGACATAACACACTGTGGAGTCCCATCATCTTATTGAGAAGCAGCGTGTTGACCCACATTGTTTCATTTCTATCGAATAGAGACGAAAAGATGAAAACCTGACGCCCACCTCACTAAGGTGCCTTGCAGCATTAGATTGGACATCTCAGCTGGTGACACGTCAATAAAGCGCAAGAAGGAGAAACAGCTTCCTTTGTCGTCACCTGGAAGAGTAAAAACAGAAAACAGAATGATGACAGAAGGTAAAAGAAAAATTACGTTGAAACAAACGGCAAAAATAGGAAGAAATGACATGAAACTGGGGTCCAAACGTCAGATGAGAAGACAAAGCCTTGGTTCTAGCAGGAATTTTGTGTATTCTGGGATCAAAATTTAACAAGTGCTCACCTTTCCTGTGAAAAAGAGACTGCTGAATGTGATTTGGAGAGAATGGAGACAACAGCACCTGAAGTAATCTGAGAAGGATGCAAAGAGAAAAAAAGACCAGGTTACACCAGTAAATATGAGAGACAGCTAAAGAGGCTGAACCTGGGAATTTGGGTTTTGATTCCAGTTAAACCCACAACATTCCTACGTTTACAGCTATAATTGGTATAATAGCCCTCTGTGAGTCCCAAATCAGCAATTGTCTGCAAGGACAAAGATTCGCTGAAAAATTATGACACATTTAACGGTGTTTTCACAGCAATTTCAAATATTTCCTCAAAACAATGTAAGTAGAAATGGCCATAGACCTGCTTTTGTTGGATTTGGGGGTATTTTTGTGAGGATCAAGTGTGTCTGTGAAAATTTCTGAGAGAACCTACTTGTTCTTGGCCTGGTTGTGTGCATGGACGAGGCCGTGGCGGTAGAGGAACTTGGACATGGTGTAGGGTTTGAGGAACATGTGGAAAGGAGAGCGTGTCTCCTGACGCTCAAACAGGTCGGGGTGGTTGCACACCTGCACAAAAACACACAAAAAGCTGCAAATAAATTATAAAGCAGCATGCTTGTTTGCTCTATTACTGAAGGATAAATATTAAAACTCTTTTTGAAAATCTGCTGCAGCTAAATAAACTGGATTTTAGCTCTTTGCAGCTGTAATTATTACTATTGTTGCATTGCAAGCCAAAAGGTTCGCAGCTCGTACCTTCCTAAATTGCATGACCAGGTTCATGAGGGAGGACGTGGTGCTGTGGGCCTGCTGAGCAGTGCCCATGGAGGACTGCAGCAGGTCCTCGATGGAGATCTTGTTCCTCAGAGCCTGGTAGAGCAGCCTCTGCCTGGACGTCAGCTTGCAGTAGGTCAGTATCTCAATCTGCAGACGTAGAGCAGAGCAAGTTGGAGTTAATAAAACTGTACAACTAAAGCAATATCAATACTATTATCTCGTTTTCCTCGGTTGAGTAAAGCCAAGAAAAGGACAGACCCACAGGGAAGTTTCTGTGTACGATTGCACATGGTTGGAAGAAAAAAGACATAATAGTATTTTGTTTTTCTGTAATATCTATTGCAAAAATCAGATGACTTGAATAACTATGTTTGGAAAGAATCAATCATTCTCAAATAACTGCAGTGATTTTGTAGGAGAATGTACCAGCATTGAAAGTACAAAGTCATTTTGAAAAAGGTGAAGAAAGCATTTTGGAACATTTCTGATGCAGTGCAAAAGTTTAATTTTTTTTTTTTGCTTTGGATGAAAATCAGATCTGTCTTCTGCTCTCATCATACAAAGTTTTGTGCTGCAGATTTAAATTAAACTATTAATCGTTTTGCCTCATGTAATGGCAACGACTGCAAGACACAGCTGACTGTTTCTGGTCAACATCATTCCTTCTGTAATATATATAATGGATCTCTTGTTCCTATCAAATCTTCATTGTCAGTGTTTTACTCCTGTTCCTTGCTCATGTTGCTGTGTACATGTGAAGCCCCAACGCTCCAAAACCCCAACTTTACAAATAATATTTAAGCTTAAAAAAAAAGAAAGAAAAAAGTGTCCAAGAAGCATGTATCAATGTATCAGACAGACTTGTCTTGTAGATCAATCATGGAAAATGAGAAACGTGTGAGTTTTCTTTTTGTATCAAGCAGCAAAAAAAAGCTGCAGCATGATATTTGATTTAATTTGCAACATGCCTGCTGCGCGTTTGCACATTGCAATGTTGATACTGAATCAATTTATTATGCAGCCCTGTATTTGCATGTGTAGTTCAAGTCAAAATCTCCAGTAACTTTTTTTTTTTTTGAGTCCACAATACTATTCTGCTATGCACACTGTGTTTTCACATGAAAACACAGTGTTTTCACATGAGCCTAACCAAAAATTAACTTATGGGTGCAAATGTCAACATTCTTTAAACACACATCAACCTTTTGGGTTTTATCTAATGCCACACTTTGATGAAAGCAGCGAGTGAACCATAAAAACCAACCATGGACCGCGAGTGAACTTCGACAGCCGGCACTGGCGTCAGCCCGCTGACAAAACAAGAGAAAACCAACGAGAGCACAGAAGTAAAGGAAGTGGGCTGGCAGGGCTGCATCATGTGGGTGCAGAGGAAAGTGAAAAAGACAGATGTGGGGGAGTGGTGAACTCTGCCATTCCTCCGACTCTGTGCATCGAGACTCCCACAGTGGATGAGTGAGTATGTGTTCGCCGCCTGTGACAGCAGGAGACCCTGAGTCCAACATCTGTCAGGAGGATCTGCCAGCGCGAGCATCACTCACATTCTTATTACAACACTCTCTGTGTGAATGAGTTGCTCAGATGGAGGGACGGTGCAGATTTAACCAGCAGACAAGGGAAGTTTATCTACTTGTTGACAACATGTGACGCTGCATTATTAAGTGAGAATTGTCACATAAAATTAAATTCAGCCAAACTTTTTCAGCACACACTCATACTGTAATTCTTCTTGTTAAATTAAGTAGTGAGATTTTATGTGCCTGATCCAAATTCTTTCTCATGTCAAGCTCAGACTGCAGGAGTTTTGGGGCGCTTTATCCCCATTTCACCTCTGCAGACAGTCACAGGAGAAATCTGGTCTGGGTTTTTGGTGTGAATCAGAGTTTGGCCCCGATTATTTTGTTATTCATTAATGTGTGGGGTTTTAGAGATCCAGTCTTAAACCTCTACAATTCTACAATTTAATTTTAGCAGATGCTTTTATCCAAAGCGGCATACATCTGAGAGCAGATACAACATAAGCACGGATCTAGTCAGGAGAAAACAACCCGGATAAGTGCCAGAAAAAATCTCTAAACTTCAAAACCTGACGGCAGGGTTGACAAACATTTTATTAAAAAAATAAAATACAACCCCAAGCTGCACAACTTACCAGAGTAGTATTATCGGAATCTACTAGACCGTGATATATTTCAATAGTTGAAAAAGTTAAATCCTCTGAACCCCAAAACCCACCACAAGACTTGAAATGCATGCTGTCTTTAAAAGAAAAATTGCCATAGTGACACAATTTATCTGTGAGAAACCGTAAAAACAGAAGAAAAAGTCACAATTTTGCATCACGTGTGATGTGCAATTCCTTTTAGAAAAGTTTGCCAAATCTAAGCTTGAAATCTCGACATTTCACCCAAATAATTGCATTCTGCATGTCTCATCTAGCTATTTTTATTTCCAAAAATAAGCTCTTTGTAGCAGAAAATTAAGTTCTCCACGATGCAACTATGAAACCATAACTGATTTAACTCTGATCAATTGTTACATTTTTTGGCTGACCTGCAGTCTGTGTTTTCACAGATTAGAGAGGAGACATGTATGGATACAAATTAGGACAGTCTAGAGTAAAATGAATTATATTTGAACCATAAAATAAATACAGGATGGTTCAAAAATGGTATACATAGAAGCAAGTTGTTGGAAGCGTGCAGCATGGTGAAACAAATTTCAAGACTAAAATGCCCCCATGTTTCCATATGAAATTTCCCCATGAATTCTGTATTTGCCATGCTAATGTTGATAATAACCTGAAGTGTGCCATGCATCATTACTTTTGTAATCTTGTAGTGTGTCCATTTCTAACATTGGAGAGGAGAATATCTGTAAAGTATCTCCGTGGGATGAAACTTGATTTCTAAATCTGTTTAGATTTTAAATCTCCTGTAGCCAGAGCCCAGAACCAAGGACATCAATTGGAATAATTACCATTTTTGGATCTTTAAAAACTGAAAACTGAGAACATCTACAACTTCATGTTTAAAATTTGCTCAATTTAAATATAAACTTCTGGACAGGAGGCCCGGTTCAGCAAATACCTTGTCTGAGAGCTCGTTTTCCACATCCTTCTTGATCCTGCGCAGCATGAAGGGCTTCAGGATCATGTGCAATCTGGAGAGCTGGTCTGAAAAACAAACATCAAACAATCATGTTTAACTAAAAAACAATTTACATGCAACAGTGAGCAGCAATAAAAGCTGCACACTGACATACAAATTACATAATTTCTGAACAAACAAGCTGAAAAATATTATGTGTTGTCAAGTGGAAAATAGGGGAAAATGCAGCTGAGAGAAACATTTTTGTTGCACTCACTCTCATCGATGGCAGACTTGTTTTCGGCGTGACTCTCTATGTCCTTGGAGAACCACTCGTTAAACTCTTCATGGGAATCAAACAATGTGGGCATGATGAAGTGCAGCAGGGCCCACAGCTGAGAGACAGTAATAACACGAGGTTGTTAACAGTTCTGAGTCGCACACACACTTGCCAACACTCACAAACGCTACTCACCTCGGCCATTGTGTTCTGGATGGGAGTCCCAGTGAGCAGGAGTCTGTTTCGACACTGGAACTGCAGCAGGATTTTCCATCGGACACTGAAAATGAACAGAAACTGAGTTTCAGATCTAATATAACAAGCATTTATTATCCATATCTATTATTTAGTGTGAAGTAGTCACACCAGTTACTGACCTGAGTGTAACTGAAGCTTTTTCAAAAACATTTACTGAGTGAATTTGTACGTTTTGACCAGTAAAAGCCAAGAGATGATGCACAGTCATGCAGCTGTGGAGGCTGAAGATTTCTTTCCAGACTTCATTACTGAGTTCCTTAATGATTTAAAGAACTGTGTCCTTGTTCTGCATATTTGTACTGATTTATTACAAACTGTATTCACTTATCATTTCTGAAAACACTTTCCCATGCATACTGTGCCTTAGAAAAGAATGTTTTTCCAAACTCAGTGGAAACTACAGGATTCTGTCCATATCAGCTTGCAGTGACTAGAATAACGGCTTTTATTTAGATTTTTCTTTCTTGGACAAAATTAAGTTGGAATTGTGGAGTTATTAAAGCAGCTGAAAGCTTTGTTAATAATGAGAACATATGCAAAGCATCCTAAATGGTTTGTTTATTCTACAAAACAATGAAAATGTAAATTATGGCATGTGTTTGGGATATACACTAGCCAATGAAACACACAATATGGATACGCTAACAAGTTAAAAAAAAATAAATAAAAACTTTAATGCTTTACCTGGTGCTGCTTTTCAGTGCCTGGGCCTCATCCAGGACCATGTACTGCCACTTGACCCTCTGAAAGTATTTGACATCTTGGACCACCAGCTGGTAGCTTGTGATCACCACGTGGAATGGTGCATTTTGCGTGTAAAGGGTTTTCTATCCAAAACATAAATGGATCAGAAAGAAAAATAACAGTGCAGCCTTTAATGACCAGACAAGAAATAGTGATGTAGCTTTATAAATTGTGTTTTCAAAATCACTTTAGCTTTACCTGGCTCCAAAATTTGCGAATCACTTTGCGATCATGAGGGTTTCCCCAGTATGGCAACACCTGATGGACAAATAATCAATGTAACGCAAAGGAAAAGATGTGTCCATTCTATCAATTAATTTGCATAAACCAATATAATCACTGTGTGAAACTTCTGCATCTAACCTACTCTTTCAGAACTTCTACAGTTACATTGAGTAATGTAAGAAAAACAGAGCCACCGTGATGTTCTCAGAGGCAACATAGCATCACATATGAATCAATGCAGCATTTGTTGATGTGGAATGTGATGTGAAAAGATTTACACATCATTGCATCACTCAACACGAGCTGGTACTCCATTGTTTTCAGTCAGTCTTGCTTTGAGTGCTCAGGAAGCTTATCTTCAAATTCTGTAATAGGGTCTTTTCACACCTCATTAGCAAAACAAACTGGAAACTGATTTATTTCCAAACTAGCTGAGAAAGTGGGCACAGCTGAATGTTGAGCACAACAAAGAGTTATGCATATTATAATGTGTGTGCAGTAAAGCGTAGCTGACATATTGATGTGTTTGACAAATGAATTTAGTCCATCAAAGGCCAGTTAAGGCGTGCAGAAGGATTTTTGGAGGACAGCAACAAAACCAGAAACAGCTTTCTAGTCGTGTATGAGTAATGCAACAATACTGCCACCTAATGGACAGTTGCAAAAATGCTTCATATCTGGTTACAGCTTCTAAAACAGCATTTCTCACAAAACTAACACAGATTGGGGTTAAAAATACAACGACAGAAGAACAATAGAAGTGGAGATGTGGGGATTCTTTGGACATGTGTTTTGCAGGTGTTTCCGCTGGTCCTGTTATAAATTCTCACCTTGAATTTGGGCACAAAGCGGGTGAACTCCTGATGCCAGTTGTTGAGCGTGGACGCCGGAGAGATGATCAGGAATGGACCCCAGATGTTGTCTCTCTGAGCAGGAACAGTAAAAAGAGAATTCATCATCAGCCTCTGCAACAGGTGGTCGCTGCATGTGTGAGCGACACCCAATAACAGGAAGCCCCGGCGGAGCTCAGCATGCTGTCAGCAATAATTAACTGAAAAGAACACATTTCCCTTGAATTCCACTTTTTCCCCTCTTTGGAGTTAAGGTATCTAAAGTGTTGACAAATCATCTATTTACGGCGATGAAACCAGCTCAATGAAATGTTCCAGCACCTGCAAAAACCTAAGCTAGAGACTCTTCAGAGGATGCAGGTGCACACAGAAGCTGCCTAATAGATGTTTTTGCAAGTCAGACACAATAGCAGAGACGGCCGAATATTCCACAAAGGGTTTTGGAAGAATGAAACCTGCTGATCTGGTTTCTCACCTCTGCCAGGTGGGCCAACAGGGCAATACTTTGAACTGTCTTCCCAAGACCCATTTCATCTGCCAGGATTCCATTGATTCCCTGCAGAAATGAGAAGAAAACAAAGGAAAAAAATCATCTGATGTGCTTGAATGATCATAAAATATCATGGAATCATTGAAAAGTCAAGAAACACAGAGCAATGACTGTAAACTAAAAACGTATTCAAAATTATGTGTGTTGACTGACGCTGAAAACACAAGCGCTGACCAAAAACGATGTTCATGAGCATTGTATTATACCAGTGGCATTCCACCATTATTCTTGAACTCCTTCCACCAAAACATTAACATTAAACCTCTTTGACAATTCACATCTCTAGACACATTAACATTGAACACTTTAGGTGCTATCAAAAAGTCCAAAGGTGTGTGAGAACAGAGGATGCCACAGTCATGCTGTGTGGCAAGCAGTAACGTGCAGCTTTCTTTAAAATTATCAATATCATTATGAATTTTCACAGATTCGCAATACATTAATTTAAAAATGTGCTACTTTGCCGGTAAAGCAACTGCCTTTCTCTACCTGTAGTCAACACTCTGCGGTCTCGAGCAATGTCCTGCCAACAACACTATTGATTGGTTATACATTATGAGTAACAGCTTATCAACAATGGAGGGTAAATGATCATAAAGTCCTCTTTTAATTAAACCTTGATAAAACATAAATAAAAGGCATTTCAGCAAAGTTTTGTACTGGAGATCTAGACATCAAGATTTCCATTTTTATTGCAAAGGTGTATCACTTCCAATTACTGCGTTATGGTCTCCTTGTTTACTAATAATTTGTATTTGCTCTTAAAAAGATTTAGAACTCATGACAGATGGTGCTTAAAATGTTCAGGATTTTGAGGAAGCATTACAAGCATTGCAGGAGCACTGGGAGCAGAGTGTCACTGCACAAGGAAGCTGCTTTGAAGCGGATGGTGGTCAAATCTAAATCAGGTATGGTTTTTGATTTTTATAAGCTGTCTGAACTTTTTGATCAGACTTTGCAAATCAACCTCAAAATAACTGAGAGAATCATTGAGTGATATAAAAAGGGTAATCATAAATGAACGACACGAACATCTTTCCTTAAAAGTAAGCAGAGACAGACGTGGTTACCTGTTCATAGAGGTTGGCCAGCCAGTTCATGCCTTTGAGTTGGTAACCTTTGAGTTTTCCGTTGAAGATGGTGGGCTGAGGAATTTCTTCCCCTGCGTGAATGGATGGATTCGAAAGGCTGTAGCTTTCTCCAAACCCAGAGCCAAGGGCCGAAGACAAACTGCAAGCAGCATGTAGAGATGCACTGCGACTGTCTTTAGCCTCTTCGTCAAACATTCGCGTCTACGAGGAAAGATTTGGAGATTAATCACAGTACAGATGGGGTTGGATGTAATGAGGGAATAAGTGCATCTCTGAGCTGTGCATGGTGAACTTACTCTTTCCTGATGAATCTGGTAGGCCTCTTTGGCATTCCTCAAGGCCTGAGATTTGTAGTATTCACTATCTGTAATCATAGATGAACATATGGCATTAAAGAATAAGAAACTGAAATTGAATCTGACATTTCTTTCACCATATACAGGAGCACATTGCCAGTAAAGTCTAAAATTAAGCATTACCGGGTATTTCCTACTGAATCAGGTACCGTACTTTCCAGACTATAAGCCGCTACTTTTTTCTCACGCTTTGAACCCTGCGGCTTATACAACGACACAGCTAATGTACAGATTTTTACAGGTGAGCTTCACGCCTTCAATACGTTTAGCCTCGTCACATCAGAATGAAATTACCAAACAGGTCACAGTTGACCAATGAAACTGTTCGAATTAAATCAAACGCACTCACACTAAATTCTTCTAATCAGTCATTTTGCGCTTCATGCACACACCCTCATCATGGAAAACACACAAAGAAATGCATATGATGCAGCTTTTAAGTTAAAGGCAATCGAGCTGCCAGTCAAAGAAGGAAATAGAGCTGATGCACGTAAGCTTGGCATCACTGAATTGATGGAGAGACGTTGGAGTCAGCATCGTGAACTGACTCAGTACGTTTTACTGCGGTGTTACAGGCACTGTTCAGAAAAAAAAGCAATTATTTAATAAAAAGCTAAAAAAAACTTTCTGTGTAAATACCTCATGTTATAATGTGGACACCTGCGGCTTATAGTCAGGTGCGGCTTATATATATACAAAACTTTTTTCTTTTTAAATTTAGTGAGTGCGGCTTATATTCAGGTGCGCTCAATAGTCCGGAAATCACAGTAAATGAAATGAATTACAGAACACCAGCAACAGTAAAGGGTGGGGGGGTGGGGGGTTTGCAACCCGAATAGTCAGATCTCTAAATAAATATTCGGATACCACCGTCACAACCAAATATTCGGACATTCGGGTCCGGCCCTAGCTCATACCATAGTCCTCCTGTCCCATGTTGACCATCACTCCTCCTCCAATGTCTATCTGTCTCTGGGCTGCAGTGTCTTCAAGCTTCCTCAGAATTTCCTCCTGAGCTGCATCTCCTCCTGGACCTCCAATGCTGGCTTTACCACTCATAAAGTGAGCATACAGCTCTGTCTGGGTGATGAGGAAGTTCAGTTTACGCTGCTGACGCTTGGCCTGTGAGAGACAAAGAGAAACCCGCAGAGAAAATAATCACAACTTGGGATTTTCAAAGAGTAATATGATATAGATGTTACAGCTTCCTCGTCGCCTACCTCTCTCATCTCTTCATCTAGTTTTCGCTGCTCCAGAGCTTCCTTCTCAGCCCTCTTCCGGTGCTCCTTCTCCACTTTGTCATATTTCTTCCAGTAGAGCATCATCTCCTTGGTGAGGCGTCTAGCACGAGGTAACGTCTCTTTGCAGTTCTTCTGAGCCTGAATAGCTGCACGCCGTACTTCTCGCATGCACTGATGAGCAAGCTGTGGTGACCAGAGCAGACAATTAAGGTTTTAATTCATAGATTTGCTTCTTGACACATAATACATAAAATAAATTACTGAAAAGATGTGAGGTGACTGAACTATGTAGTACTAAATTGTGGGGTTAGCCCGTTTAACTATTTTTCAACAGTTTTGTTTTCATGATTTTCAGGCGATTATAAATTACGGCTTGATGAAACACTGCAGCCATGCCTAGACTACATTAGCACTGTTGAGTACATCGGGAGTTATTACATCTACTACAGGATTGATTTTGCTCGCTAGCTGTGCAAATGCATTGTCCTTGGATGCTAGAATGTGCAGAGGTCTCGGTCTCCTTTTTCGCTGAATGATGAGATGAACAAGAGGTGGGTTCATTTTGTGATCAGGCATATACAGCTTCTGCAGGGACAATTTTATACAGGTAGTTTTACAAACTTTTATCTGCAACAGCTAAGAATCACAGATAATCATTGCAATTCTTTATCCTACCAGCCACTAACATATGGTGCCATTGTCTGCAGTACATACCCACCAATGTAGTGCTGGGCGATATGAAAAAAATCATACATCACGATATGGATTATTTTATATCACAATAACGATATATATCACGAGATACCACAACAAAGTATGTTCTCAGTTATTCTCTGAAAAGTTTGACAAAAATTTCATTGCTTACTTTTCTCCATGAATCTTCAACCTGTTGCTAGGGCTGGACCCGAATATTCGGTCCCCATGGTGGTATGCGGATATTAATTTTGAGATCCGAATATTCGCCCCCTCCTACCTCCACCCCCACCCCCCGTCGGGCGTTACGAACCGAGCTGAAAATTCTGTTCTTTCCTCCGTTAGCTCACCGCCTCTGACCTCACGGACCGAACCGAATGTTCGGATCGTTCCTCCGTTCGTCCGTCCGTCTCCGTCTCCCCCGCCTCCCGGGGGAATTAAGGAGGGGACCGAATATCCGGAGCCCAGAAACTGCTGTTCGGGGCAGCCCTACCTGTTGCGCGTCCATCGCTTTGCACTCATGAGTTAAGTAACATAAAGCATGTCGCAAACCCGCGTGACAATCAAAGAACGTAAAGCAGCGTCATGTCGCAAAAACCACAAAACCGAATTTCTTCTTTATTTTCACTGATATAAACTTAAGAGTATGCATAGTGACAAGAAAACACTAATACAATCGTCGCAGGCTATTTCATGATATATTTGCTGTAATAATTGATAAAATTAGGTTAGAAACGATAGAAGAGAAATGGCACGATAGACACTTTTCTATCGTTCTCACGATATGTATTGTCATATCGCCCAGCACTACACCAATGATTGCTTGTTTTACTATAGGGAGTCATTTTAGTCCAAAGCTGCAAAGTAGTGAAGATACCGTCTCTGCAGTGTTCGTTTGTGATTCTTTATCTAACCTGTTTTGTTCAGTCAAAACAAACTCACCTCCATTTGCACAGTTAGTATGATTCATTTGGGCTGTTGTGAAAGCTGCTCCAATTTTCAGCATTTTGAAGACTAATTTTATAAACTTTAACTTTGGCTGGGTGTTCAATGACACACTTTTCTGTTGTGTAAGAAACTTAGAACACAAGTGTTCCGTGTAGCTTTACATGGACTTCAAGCTACACTTTACTCCTGCTTGCCACATAAATTAGGAATTTGCGCCAAATCAACTATCAATAGAAAATGGTGAAAAGAAACTAAGAATCTTTAACAAAAAGTTTGCTCATTGACATTGTCCTTAAAAGTTCTTTTTCGTCAGACTGCACTTCGCTTACCTTCTTAGCATTGGTCAAAACTAGGTTCTTAGCAGACGTCTTCTGCTTGAAAGACTGTAAAAAAGTACAAAAAGGACTATTAGAACTTAAAAAGCTTTGAAAAATGATACTAAAAATCAAACCAACGTTCTAAAATATAGCTAAAAAAAATAAAAACGCACTGAAAAACAAAACACTCCACCATAAACGTACGTGTATAAGTCGGTGGCCATGTCTTTGTGCATACTAACCTTGGGGATTTCCTTTTTGGCGATGGTAAGCCACACCTTCCGCCGCCGTGCATTCAGCTGCTCAATGGTGAGGTGTTTCTTCTTGACCATGGGCAGTGGAGCATCATGGGAAAACTTAGCAAAGATTTTAGTGACATAAGGACGCTCCTCATCCAGAAATTCACCCTCTCCCCGTTTCTTCTTCTTCTTTACTTTTTTCAGTTTGGCTAAAGAAAAAAAAAGCAAAACGTAAATCTTGTCCACAATTTCAATAAATGCTGACTAATTCATCCTTTCACTTTTTTCTTACCCTTAAATTTCTTTTCATCCTTAATTTTCTTTTTCTTTGGGCCCAGCAGATGACGCTGTTGCTCATAGAAGGGATCATGACTAGACAGGAGTCCAGTGCTGTAGTACTGATACTGGTGAAGCTGCAGGAAAGATGCCACAACAAACACATAAGTCACTTGTATTCCAAACATTAGGAGGCACTGCATTTATCTATCTGTGCTTCTGTACCTCCCGGTCAGAGTAGAACTTGCTCTGATGCTGTCTGGTGTGTCGATGCAGCCTCAGCATGTCATGCAGCTCCTCTCGAGACAAAGTGAAGTTAGCGTCATCCGAGTCAGTGTCCGAGTCGGTGGTGTCATCACTCAACAGGATGCTCTGCAGGAGACGGAAGAAGAAGGTGGTTAAAGGAAGCAGAAGTTGTATGATATACAGTGTAAAACAGAAAGTAAAATGACAGCAAAACAGTCCAAACAAGATTAATTTACTGGCATTTGTTTCATCTGTTAATCAACAGAATGCTCAAACAGGAAATACAGTGGAGACTTTGTTAGTGCACACACCTTGAGCCATTTCCTGTTCTTCTTCAGCTTGGTAAAATTGTAGAGACTCGTTTTATCTGCCTTTTGGTCTGCAGAGTTTAAAAGGAAATATAAATATGCATGAACTGCATCTTTCATGACGAGATAAAGGACACCAGTGGAGGTGTGCATGTGTAGCGACATGTGAATAAGATACAGCTTTGGAAATCATCAAATCACTGTGAGCATGAGTTTCTGTTTCATTCTTTGCAGTTCTTGGTGGAAATATACTGTGTTTTCTTTTATGGGCTGCAATGAATAGCCGTTTTGTTGATTCCAGGACAGTTGGCAACATCTCTCTCTAGCTGTATTTCTCTTTGTTAAGATGTACACTCACAAATATGAACAAACATCTAAATATTAACCTTATAGTTGTAAAATGGAGAACCAAAATTGACGTGCAAGTTATTGAATAAAAAGAAAGCAATAATTAGGTGACTCTGAGAGGGTCAGTTGGGAGGCAGTGATTAATTTTTCATGGAATGACCCATCTGTCGTCTTTACATATACAGCTTATTCACAAAATAATGGTGAGTCAAACAATGTTTTTAGCCATCTGGTGCAAATTATTTAAAAAATTGCTGGATTTCAATAATTATTAGATTTTTTCAAGACTTTTTTGAACCACTATGACAAAATTTAAACAAAATGAGCGATGTCAAGGACCTGTTGTGTAGATTTTACAAAGAAAATAACAGATGGTCGGATAATTATTTCCAAACATGTAAATATAGACGTTTCTTACCTTTACCTTGCAGAAGAACTCCATTAAGAGGCTTTCCGTCTGCTAGTCCATCCCCTTGCTCACATGGCTCACTCTTCACTGTCAAGGCTGTATGTTGACTGGAGGAGTCCAGGGATAGTCCCGTCCCCAATGCACCATCACTGTCATCGCTGTCATCACTACAACAAGAGAAACATGCAGCTCTACACCCACCATTTACATCCAATTTTCACTTTGGACATGTTTTGTAGCAGTAAATGTCAGTGATGCTACTGTAGCGGCTGTGCAGATGACAAGAGGGAAAATTGGCAATGAAAACATTTGATTTTTGGGTAAGTTTTATCAGGATAGGATCGAAAATTGCTGCATTTGGGGCCCACAAACCAAAGGCGACATTAGTAGTAGCGACCTTTAACCTTCACCTCCTGTTTTTCTGTACCTGGTTATGTCTCTGTTGAAGACAGCAGCAGTCTGGCACAGAAAACTGCCCAACTTCAGGGATCTTTCTAAGCGTTGCAGGTAAAGAGGTTTGGCCAGGCCGGAGGTCCCTGAGGTCCCAACCTCCAGCCGGCCGCCTGGCCCTGACGCCATACAGCCCAGGCACGTCTGCCCAGAAGGGCAGGACCTTTTACTGGAGAAAGAAATAGAAAGAAAAGGATGCTTCATGTCAGAAAGAGCAGCACAGAAATAGTAGGAGAGGCTATGATACTGTTTTTTTTAATGTTATTAAACAACATAATATACAAGATGTGAAGATATTAAGGTTTCTACTGGAGAACTTAAGGACTGTAAACCGAGACTTTCATAAGCAGTTGTTAAATTTGGTCTTCATTTTCCCAACTAGTCTTTGCTAAAGGTGAAACTCTCCTTCTGGCCTGGTACAAAATCTTTCAATTAGTGCCTACATTTTAAATTTTATCACAGTAACAACTCTTACATAAGCAAAATGTTTTGGCAGTTTTGTGGCAAACTACGCAGCAAAGAAATCAGCTTGCCAAAAGAAAATTATTCCAAGTGTACCAACTTAAGTTTTGGAAAACTTCCTGCAACATTTGCTATTTGCCAAGTTTCCCATTAGTGGTAAACATTTCAGTGAATGTTTGCCGTAGATAGCACTTCTGGCGTTATAAGATTCCAGGTTTCTGTTAGCTGTAGCTGATTGCTACAGAAATGTTTTCCAGAGTCACATAAAATATGAATTTATTACACACTTGAAAAAAAAGCATTATAAATCAACTGTACCAGAAGTTACCCACAAAAGTATGTAGAATTCCACCATACATTTGGCACAAATCTAAATTGCATATGAAAACATAATCAACATTGCTGGAGGTAACCTACAACAGACACCTAAACTATCTGTGAGGAAAACAGCCATTTATTTCATAATACAGAGCTACATTTCTCCACTGCTGTAGCATCAAGTATCATAGAGCACACAGTCCATTCAGCAAATTTTAATGTATACACTGAACTTACCTCCGTGGTAAGAGCTGACATTGTTCTTGATTCCAAGACTAATGGTCACAAAAGGGCAAAAAACCCTGAAAAAGAACAAGAAACTCAGTGACACACTGATATTCAAATGACAACAATAAAGCGTTTTTATGGTGGTGTACATGTATTTAAGGAAAATATCCTATTGCAATAGCACCGATATTGTAATATATTTTAAGTCATGCCTCAATTCAATATTCACTGTGTAGTAGAATCAAAACGTGATGAATCATCATGAGACGCCATCAAAATAGTAACTCTTCTACATTCTAACTTAGAGACATAAACTGCTGCAAACGTGTATTTTTACGTTTGGTAAATGGCACAGAAGGTACAAGAATTATTATAAAAGCTGTGACTTTGTTGCGGGACAAAAATAAATAAAGTAATAATACTAAAATAATAATAATTCCAAAGAAAACATGTTAGTTCTTTTCTGTAAACAATTTTTGACATGAAAATAGGTCATTCACGGCTCAGGAGCAGCATCTAAATATTCTATATTCTGCAAGCAGTTAAATGAATGAATGATCATAAATAAACTGGGTAAGATGTCCTGTATAATGTATATCCTGAACTGCAGCCTTAGCAATTTATTAATTGTAGTGTTTCAAAATGTGATTTCAAATTTTGTCATTGTTCAGCCCATGGGACTAGTATGGATGAGTACTACTTATTGTGTTATACTAACAATGTGAATTATTATTTTAAAAAACACTGCATTACATAAAACACACGCAGGTTGTTCACCAGTGTCACAAAATGTAAATAAATAGATGAAAAGCCAATTTTTTTAACACTATTGTGCAGGGCTGAACAATTAATCAAAATACTATTAAAATTGGAGTATGTCCAACTGTAGTATCCACATCACAGAAGCTGCTATTTTTTTTATGAGAGTAAAATGTACCACGACATACCAAATGGCATCCAGGCATAAGGGAATATGTCTGTTTGTTACAGACTGCAGCAAAATCATCACATCATCATTTTTATACTTGTCTTAGTAGCAAAGAAATGCAAAACTGACTCATTTTTACTAAAATTCTGGCTCACCTCACATCACGTGCTGCAACACTAAGGAAAAAATGCGCTGTATAAGTGCAGACCATTTACCATCTGTTAAAATAATCGCAATATGATTTTGTTTTTGCATCATTCAGCCCTACTAGTGTGTATTTAAACTGTATAGTGTGTTTTTAGTGAAAATATTTTAAGGAAACTTGTTCTGACTGGGTCAAGTCTGAGAGTTTTATTAGTTTCTAATTCTCGTTTGCATCAGGCACAACATATTTGTTAAGAAGTGATAGCACATACTGTTATCATACCAGTCATTTCAATTAGTTAGAAATCATTTAGATATAAATAGCGGGATTTCACCAATTGCAGTAACTGCAATGCTGTTTGCCAAGTGCTATGTAGTCTAATAGAGCTGCAACACTTAATCAATTAGTTGTCAACTACATTGTCAAAATTAATCAGTTTGAATAATTTCTAAAGAAATAAAAGTAGAAAATTTCTGATTTTAGCTTCTTAAATGTAAATATTTACTGTTTTTCCTCCATTTTGACTGTAAACTATGTCTAGGTTGTGGACAGAAAAGGCTTTGATCATTTTCACCTTTTCCTGGCATGTTATAGGCACAAATATAATTGGGAAAATAATTGCAGATGAAAATCATACTTAGTTGCAGTAATTTATAGTGTATACGTTTACTTTAACTTTTTCAGCGTAAATACTTCTTTAAGGAACATTTTAATTCGTTGCCCTTACTCCACATTCTTGTTTGTATCTCACAAAATAAAGAAATTTTTGGCTATGACAGCACATACTATATTTATGTCAAGCATTTAAGCTCATCAGAAATGGATCATTCTGAATATAATTTCATTTTACCAATTGTACACACTGTTATTATACTGTCAAAGCCATCATTTTATTCCCAAGTGTACAGGTGGTTGTTTTGACAGTTAACTGTAAACTCGAAACACAGTAATTACCAATAAATACTCGTTATACTCATTAAATGTTGTACAAGTTCATTGTCTTGCTATTAGAGCTAACACTAATTTAGCCTTATTCATAAAATGAAGAAACAGTAAGACGAGTTATTTAATCTAGTATTTCTCTTCCTTTGCTCTCGTCCTCACGTTATGATTTGCTAGCTAGCAAGTCCAAGCTAGCGTTAGCCCGGAGCTGCTAACTAACCTTCACTGCTTATTAGCTTGCAGGCTAACGATCGTTAGCTGCCTCTCCAGCGATAGTAAAGGGTCAAGGTGCAGGTACACACACACTGGTAGCTTTCTGCTTTAGCACCCCAAAATTTCAGTTAGCATTAGTATTTTTTCCTAAAGATGCAGCTCTAATTACAACATAAGTGACTCCTTGCTAACTCCTGACTAAAGTAGCTTTTTATCATAACCGCTAGCTGGTTAGCTTCCGAAACACAGAAGCTTTTTGACACCGACGTCCTCTCACACCATTAATATGAAGTATTCAAATCGGCCCTGTCTCTTTAAGGCCACCACCTCCCTGCCCAATCTATCTATTAAGATATGATATCGGTTTAATGGGACTTCTTTAGCCCGTTTGTTGCCGCTATGCAGCGACAGCAAGGCCCTCCGCCCGCGCCTCTCGTACCCCCGCCGCGGACTTGAGCGGAGAGACTCGGTTGCCTGGTGAACGCATGATCCCCTTCTTTTAATTCTTTCTCCCTCCCGGCCATCTTCCCCACTGCTCCTTCGCCATAACAACCGCCACGGAGTCTCTCACCTCGGCCCCGTGTCCCCCTTTTCGGTCTCTCTCGTCGCTGCTGCCGACTCTCGGTTCTCTGACTCCAAAATGGCGGTTTGAGGCGCCGAGCGAGTCTGTGAGCTTTGAGTCGGCAGCAGCAGCAGAGAGGCGGCCACTTTCTGTTACTGAGAGAGCAGAGACACGACGCCATGGCGAGGGGACAGCAAGGAGCAGGCACTTTAATCGATCGCAGAAAGAAGGACGCTCGTCTGTCGATGTCTTCGAGGACGTGAAGGCGATTAAAAAATCTGCAATGCACCATTCGCTAGTAAATAAAGATAAACGATCAACAAACGTGAGGTTTTAGTTCGTAAATGTGTAAATAATACAAACGTATCGATGAATATCCGATCTCGACTGATTGAGTCTGCTCACTGCGAAGATTACCGAGCTACGTCTTACGTCACCAAAAGGGAACTCCGTTTTAGGTAAAGTGAGGCAGCCAAGATTTAATTTGTTACTATGACAATGAGTCTAAGATATTTTTTTCACATTTATTTGAAAAATTGTCCATTAACATATGTTTACAAGATCGCATTGTTCTTGGTTTTTTTTTTTTTTTTTTTTTTTTAAATCAATTATCTTCCTCTTCCTAACAAAAAGCAGCAAGTTCTGGGAATATCAATTACAGATTTTTATTTATTTTTGGAGAAAGTCAAATGAATTCATTTCGTAATGTCATGATTTTTATATATTTTATTCGTATAATGTTAGAATCTTGAAACATTGCGGGCTAAGGTGAGCCCACAAATATGTAAAATATACCCTCGTAACCACACTATTTTCAAGTTATGTGAAGTTATATTTCAAGCTATAAATGTGTATAAAATATTATTCACTGTGCTCAAAGCAAAACAAGGTGGTCCTAATTCCTTCCTTTCTATACTTAACTCTGACTGGAATTTGTCTGAATTATGTTGATTTACAGCTGTAATTGTATGTAAAAGTGTGTCATGTGGGGGGGGGGGTATTTAAATTCATATTGTGCTTGTCTACTTCTTTCCCCTTCAGTGTTAATTAGTATATCATGGTTATTGTCATAGCTTTTCTTTTTATTCATTTGTGTTTATGTATGTAAAAATCTGAGCCGAGATCTGACTGTTTTCAAAGGCAAAAACCAAAAAATAAAACACCTGAGATCTGAGGCAACAAATAGAACATTTTAAGCTGCAATCTCAGACACCCAGGTTTAACAATGCCACTAAATATTACAGAAACATATTTCATCTTCAATTAATTGCTCCCTTTCTAATGTTGGTCATTCTTTTTATTATTTATATATTACTTGTTCATCATTGTACAGTTTTTTTCTCTCTCCTGTATTGTGTGGGTAGTTGTTTCTGACACAATATGTACTAACTTTTTGGGGTAAAAGTTTAATAAAGCCTTTCATTTAAAAAAACATACCAAAACAGAAATGTGCTTTAAATTATTCATTTCAGGTGTTAACTGAGAGCTCCAGAAACCTCTCAAAAATCCATATTTATTTTTATGCATGCATTCATGAATATTTATAGTTGTAATGATTGTGATAAATAAGCTGGTTGATCTCCTCCAGAGATCTGCTTCCTGAAAAACCTTGATAATGTGTATTGATTTCTCTTAGTGCAGCTTACACATAAAATGATTTGTTAAATATTTATTACACGTTAAACAAACAGAACAATCAGTCTATTAAAACTGACAAAGCTTTAATGCGCCACAGTTAAACTGCTGAACAGTTTACATATGAACAGTTGATCTTCTCCAGTTTAACTGCTAGATGAACACAGAACTGTGGAGACTGAACACAGAAGGACAGTTCACGTTGTGTTGTCAATGAACCAAATAAGTGCATAACCTAATGCAGTTAATAAAGTAGGTATAGTGCAGATCTATCCTTTCTAAAGTCATCGTCAGAGGTTCAGGCACATGTATGCAGCATACAGCTCTGGTAATATCGGACATCACCATAGATTATCCCCACACTCCCATTTCTCATTCAAAGTGCAAAGATCTTTAAATGAGCTTCAAATACTGACAACAAAATAAGTGTATTCTGTGAGGAACTGAAGCTGATACAAGTTTTCAGCAGTAGGCACTACCAACAGGTGACCAGGTGAGCATCCACCTGTCCTATGGATGACGTACGTTCACTGACACATTGATGGGAAGCTGTCGTGTCTCTTTTTCACATTAAGAGAAGGAATGTCTTCGTTCACAGCCAGCTGGATTTCTCCTCCTCGAACTTCTGCGGATCAATGAAAGGCTTGTCAATGGATTTGATCATGAGTTCACCGCAGTAAACGCACTCGGACGCAATGATGTCATCAATGTCTGATTTTATCTGCTCGCGGCTCGTGCCGGCATTGCCTTTTCCCAGGCTGGAAGTGTCTCCTTCATCTTTCGGCACCGGACGGTGGCGTGATTTGGACGACTGCGTGGTTGCAGCCAGTTTTTTCTGCAGCTCTTCCAGACGGTTCTGCCTGTAGGCTGACAGGTGAGGGGTCACCTCCTACAAGGTGGAAGAAAGAAGGCACACGAGGGAATTACTACCATACGACAGTTGGCGTTGATTTTTGGTCACGAATTAGCTCTCTGAACTCCAAACCCCCCAGATAGGTTTCAAAAGCATGTTATCTCCAAAAAAATCCCACATTAACACCATTTATCATCCAGAAACTGTAAAAACAGAATGAATGGCTGAATTTTCAACTTGACAATAGTCCCTGAACTACAAATCTGAGTTTGAAATTACGCTGTTTTATCAAACTCACTTTGCACATGTCCTTTTTAAAATGTCACCAGAAAGAAAATGTTTGCAAAAATGAGATTGCATTGAAAACCCTTAAAAAAAAATTTGACAGGCTTTTTTGCAACTGAGAAGCCATTAATAACTCGGCTGTGACCAACAGCTACATGACAAAAATTCTAACTGTTTTCAGCTGACGGCAGGATGTGGTTACACCGAGCAGAGAGGAACCAAGTGTGGGAACTAATTAAAAATGAAAGTAGTAAAATGTCTTTAGTATGCAGTGACCATTTTGTTCCCGTATTGATGACATCCGTGAACACTTCTTTTATGATTTATAGCATTGCGATGGCATCATACTACACAGAAGACATCTCTGAGTTCTCTCTCCTTCTTCACTGCTGTTCTGTTTCCTTAGAGGTGCAGGACTTTATATTACAGTGAAAAACAAGCTCACAGTGAGTAAAAATGTTACAGAAGCAAATGAACAAACACCCAGAAACTGCTTGGATTTCAGAGGGTTAAAGAAAAGTAAAGCATCTTGTGTGTTTGAGAACATAGTGACATTAGGGAACTGCAACTCTTAATGTGTATTATCAGTGAAAAAGAAGCATGCAAGCTGTCCTGGTGAGTTACCTGGAACAGGCAGTCGTAGTGGAACATGTGACCACACAGGAACAGATAGAACGGCCTGTTGAGCAACGGAAAGTCACAAGCGGCACATTTTTCTTGGGAATCCACCACACCGTACTTGTTCCTCATTTCCTGGATGTCTTCTCTGATACGTTTGGCACTTTCTGTTGCCTCCTCCATTTCTTGTTTCAGCTCTTCAATGTGTTGGTTGTATTCTTCCAGTGAGCTGCAGATGGCCTCCTGAGAAACGGTCATGAACAAAGGAGAAAGTACATTAATTAGAGTCAAATGAGTATGTATGTTTTACGTTTAGGGTTGTTGGAAACCGACGAACATCCTGCTCATCCACAGTGGCACCTACTCTCAACCAATCAATTGGTCAATGAGAGAAAATATCTGTATGTTATCTGTAGACGAACGAAATGTTCCATGGAGTGCTGTCTACCTGCAGCCTTACTAGCCTAAATTAATTCAAAATCACTATAAAAAGCTAGTATATGCAGCTTATTAAATCATTTAAATTTGGTCAGTTTACAGTCAAGCGTGCACCTGCTGTTATTCATATGATTTTTGAAAACAGAACTATATCAACAGGTGATTCCAGCACAAGGACTATTGAGAAATATGACGGTAAAGTTAGCCGCTGCTTTTAGATAACCTGCCCTGTTTGTTGTTGAAATATGCAAATTGCTATTTACAAAGTACACATTCCACTTTTTGTCGATCAGTTTTAACAAAATGCAGCCACAGCAGTTCGGAGTTGACTCTAAGTAAATGTTCTGCAAACGTTAAATAATGTTACACCTAACTGTCTCCATTAGGTTGGGCCAGTTCAAAGTTGTGGAAACATGGGGGTGTTCACAGGTAGTCTGATCGTCCAACCAGCAAAAATAATTAATTGAATCCTTGTAGGCTTTTCTCTTAATGATATTAACACTGGAAATTGTCTGACCAATGACAATTTGGTCAGATGAGAGCACATCGGCCAATCAGTCAAACTGGAGACTACAGCCCTATTTATGTTTATATGTTAACACTAACACATTGAGCTAACTTACCATTTCAGTAACCCAGAAATGTTGGAGGTAATTTAACAAATGTTATCAGTAAAGAACTGCAGATGTCACCTAGTTTGACCAGAACAAAAATTTGAAAAGCAGTCATTCTTGATACAGACCTTAAAGTGGTCGATGGTGACAAAGTCTGGAAAAAAAGGCAGGATGTCTTCGATCTTGAGCAGGTTGCAGCTGGACAGACAGTTCATGGCTTTCTTCACATCTTTCTCCTCCTGCACCACGTGCCTAGCGATCTTCAGCCAAAGCTTTTTCCTCATCTCCTCGTCATCCTCAGGAAGGTCAGCGCACGTCTTTGCCAAGTCTACATCCACCTGTAAACAAGAACAAAAATATATCGATGATAATCTGAAGAATTGTAATACTCTGAATACTGATACCACAGTTACATGATTTTGAATATATTCTGTGATTAACCCTTTGAACCACAAGTAATTTTCGGGGTGTTCTTTACACCGGTCACATTTTTACTCACTGTGGGTTCATTTTTTACTGCAATATAAAGTATGGCACCTCTATGGAAACAGAACATCTACAGCTAGATATAGAGAGAACTCTAACTATTATTAACATGTACAAATGTTATATTTTAAGTGCCCAAAAAATGGTGGCTCTACATGCTGTATATGTTTAAACACTTATTTATTTTCTACAAACATTTTATACCACTTGGTGCATCAGCTCCAGTGTCACCATGCTGAATGTATCTTCCAACAACTTGCTCCTCTGTACACTGTTTTTGAGCCATGCTGCATTTATTTGATTGTTTCAGTACGTTTTATCTGGACACCGAGACTGATTTTCACGTGAATGTTCACAGAATTTTTGTTACCTTGTGGATAGTTGCAGCTGAGTTAATAATGGGTTCTTATTTGCATCGTGAAGAACAGAATTTTCGTTTTTTTTTTTTTTTTTTTTTTTTTTACAGAATCTGGCTTTATTTTGGGCATTTTTTAAAATTAGATATGTTGACTGAAATGATTTTCATGAAATATCATAATTTTAATTCTACTTTATGTCAATTTTCCTTACAGAAACACACATCCCACACATGGAAAATTCAAAATGTAACATTTCTTTCTGTTTCTACACCTTCTGGCTCCAATCAATAGTGTGATTGTAGTGATTTTCTCAAAGACAACATGCCTTTCTAATCAGCTTGTGGGTTTTGCAGTTCAGAGGGTCAAACGGAATTTATTTACATGCACTTACTTGTAAGGCCAGATCCACTGCTTCTTCATACAACTCCATAATCCTATAAACCAGCACACAGGCCCTCAGGTAGCCATGCTCTGCACACAGCCTGAGGGCGTACTTCAGGTCATAGTGAATCTCTGAGGCGTGTGTTCCTGCCTGTTCCAGATACAAAAGCAGAGAGTCCGACCTGTACTTTGCATAAAGCGACAGCAGGTAGTTGTGTATCGCCTCCTCCATCACGTTCAGCTCATAGACGCAGAACTCCATGTAGCGGATGGTTTCGCTGATCTGCTGTGTGCTGCCCATCTGGCTGTAGTTCATCAGAGCTGGGATGAGCTTCTTCGGGTCCAGCCTCTTGCCCATCTGAATCCACGCGTCCACCACGTTTTTGGGGATGTGCTGCATGAGGACGGGTGAGAACTTGTAAAAAAGCTTCTCGTCACAGTGCTTGGCGAGCACATCCAGAGCGGCGCTGTAGTCATCATGCTGGCAGTAGTGGGAAATCACTCTCTCGTAGTCCTGCATGACGACCGAGAAGTAAACCATGTCGTCCACGTTGCCGTGGCTGGCCAGCAGGTCGTAGATGGTGGTGCGGTTGTTGTACAGACACTCCTTGTGCTTGGAGCTGCTCATGAACTGCCGGAACTCGTCGCGGGTTTCCTGGAAGATGATACTGTTGCCGTCGCTCTCCAGCTGGCCGAGGCGGTTCAAATAGAGTTCTGTTAGCCAGGTGACCAGCAAGGTGATCTGTGTTCTTTCACTCTGCTTCAGGTTATTCAGTTTCTTCAGTAAGAATTCCTTCAGGGCCTCCTCTTGTTTGGCTTCGATGAACTTGAGCGCTATCTCTTCGAAATAGTTCTGTGTCAGAGCATAGCACTTGGCGCTCTCCAGGTATCTCTTGTTCTGGAAGCAGTGCTCAGCCTCCTTGGCAAGCACCATGTCCATGCACTCAGGCCGATCGCGGCAGTACTCTTTGGCCAGATCAAATTTATTCATGCTCATGTACATCTGCCAGACGTCTCTGGCCTCGCGCTGGATGTGGTATCTGAAAACTGCCCGCTCAGTGTAGATCCACACCAACCCACCAGCTGGATCTTTGATCATCCTCTTGAGGGTGCCAAATTTATCTGGGAATACGTCCTCATAAACCACCTGTCCGTTCAGAGTGCAGATGGCCTTTACTCGGTCATGAAGCAGGAGCAGGAAGTGGAACTGGGTCAGCACAATGGAGATGGGCTTGTTGAGGCTGAGGTCAATATCTGGAGTGTACTCCCACACCTGTGTGATGGTGGAAGAGGAGGTACAAAGTAGGGATGTTAATGATTAATTGCAGTTAGTAATTTATTTAAAAATATATTTGGGCAAAAGATAATGGAGGACAATTTAACAGTCAGAAAATGTCTTGTAGGTTTGCTGTAGTATCTAGTTATGCCACCAGGTGGAGCTTCTTATTGATGTGTTTCCTGACTGACCATAATGCTAAATAAAACACATGTACCTCCGTTCTGTCTGTCTGCTAACTGTGGAAGTTGTACTGATGAAGCAGGATCAAGCTGCTGAAAGCTAAAAACAAGTCTGTGTAGCAAGCTAACTAAGGCTCATGCTAAAGATAAACTAGGATTTTTAAACGCTAACACAGGCTGGAAACTCTCTCATGTTTCTACATCGGTCAAACTAAAGTGAAATGAATCTGTAAGACCCTGCTCTGAGTTTAAATCCATTTTCACTGTGGCATTTTATACTGACTGATTTTCTCGACTGATAAAATTGCTGCAACAGTATTTCTGGACATCTGTTGACCTGAGCAGCTGTTTGCAGCAGCTGGATTAACTGGGGAATGAGTCAGTCCATCATGTAGATCAGCTATGAGGTTTACTGTGGTTTTAAACCACTGTAAAGAGATTAACAAGATTACAGGTTATTTACTGTGGAAGACAAGCTAATTTGCTCTGTTCAATACTTTGGAGTTTGTCAGGACAACAGCTGAAGAGCAATTTGAAATGAAGTCATTGTTTTTTTTTTATTTAATTTATATTTCAAGTCACCTGTTCTTTAATTTGTCAGTGCTTAAAATTACTACTTTAACAAAGGTGATTTGAACTTTAAGAGTCTGTGGTTTAAAACAGTTTTATCAGTGTATGGAGAAATAGTCACTTATTATAACACTGATTTATTGTAAATGTGGGATAATATGGGTTTAGGTAATTGTTTAAAATTTCCATTTTATTTATTAAACAAGGAACCTAGTGTTTACTTTTTCCGTTCTTCAAATTCCTACTGTAATGGAGGTAAAGGGTGGTGATCAAAAGTGGCTTTATCAGCATATGTAGAAACATTCACCATACCTACATTATTACTCTCTAATTAATTGTAAATGTGGCTGAATATGGGTGCAGGAAATTGTTTGACATTTCCATCCTTAACACAGAGACAATACATGAAACGTAAAGATAAAAACAAGGATGAATGACATTTACCTGCACGTCACTCAGCAGCGAATCAGGCCTGACGTAGTCCAGCTGCCCATAAAGAACTCCATTACCCATCATCCAGGCGAAGGCCTTGGGGGAGGTCCGAAGCTTGGAGGTATAGAAGGTGATCTCGCTATATCCCATGTTGGCTGGAAACTCCTGGAAGCTGGGCAGCAGGTCCTGGTTCTGGTTGAAGATGGAGCTGAAGCCCTGTTGCTCCGACCCCTCGGCCACCTTCCCCACAAACTGGAAGAGGCGTTTGCGGGTGGTGGCGATGATGAAGTACTTGTTCTCCAGGCCTCGCTCGATCTCCAGGCAGCAGACTGGTGCAGGTTTACCGTCCTCCTCCAGAGAGTGGACCTGCCCGAGGAAAAGAATATATTACCGTTTAGTTACATGCAAAGAGAAGGAAAGACTGCTGTTTATTTTAGGGATGTACACGATCAGACAACTAAACAAATAAACACTTCTACCTTTGTCGGTCAGGATCAGAGATACTACTTGCTTAAATTAATTATTAATATTCTAATAATGTGCAATACTGGTTAAGCACAGCGCATCTTTCACTGGTTTACATTTGCATTTAACCTGCAATACTATGCTGCAAGTGAAAAATAGAATAATTGTATGATCAGAATTAATTTTAAACCAGCAAGATGAAACTGGGACCAATGACATCTGTTCCAACCACCGCAATGTATCAGGATTTCTGATTGAGTTTTATTTTTGATGAAAATAAGTATCAGGTGTTATGTAAGCTGGATCAGAATAAAGTGGCAGATAATCCCTTGACTACAGTAATGTGTAACCACATTCAACTTTGGCATGTGGACATTAACCTACAAGGCATTTTAAATGTTATATGTTAACTTTTATTGAGTGCATCGTCATGTGTGCACAAAGTGTCGCACATTTCAGCTGCATTTAAATTATGATTTTTGTAATGAAGAATTTGATCCCCAATCAATGCACACAACACTTTTTTTGCATGATGTTTAACCTTATTGTTAGATTGTGCTCAATCTGACACTTTTCTGAGTGCTTTCTTAGTTTTAGACTAGTGAAGTACTCTAAATTTAAATTTCTGTTTAAGCTACTGGAAAAGTATTTGCTATAAACATAGCTAGTTTTTGATGCAAGTGGCACACAAATGTACATGTTTCTCAAAAAGTATCGGATTCTTTTACAATGCTTTAGTTAGAACAGTTAAACCTTCTGATCCCTGAACCCGTGCATGTTGCCTTTACAAGAAAAATCGCCAAAATTACCAAATTTATCAGAGCCAGAAACTGTAAAAGCATAAACAATCATTGCATTTTCAACTCGCAGACAGAACTGACCATGTCTGCTGTGCCATTCTGTTGGAAAATGAACACAATTTTATTCTAAAATTCAGATTTTTCATCAGAGTTGTTATTCTACATGTCCTATTTAAAAATACGCAAAAATTAAAAAGTGAGCAGGCTGTTAAAAACTAAATATCCCCCCCCTACTTAGTGCTACTGTAAAGCGATGACTGACCCAGCTCAGTGACCAACAGGCATGTAAAAAAATTCTGAGACTTTTCTTTGTTAATACAGAGGAGACAAGTACGGAAACAAATTAGAGGGAATGAGAGTTAAATGAAATACATTTGTGCAATAACATAAATGCAGCATGGCTCAGAAAGTTTTCAGCAAATTGTTGGAAGATACGTTCAGCATGGTGAAATATCTCTCTACAGTTGTTTTGCAAAGTAGAGTGAAAATGCAGAGTTTGTGGAGGTTGTAAAAATGTAAATAGTTAAATATCTACAGCATTTTTTTCCAGTTTTGGTAACATCTGTGTACAACTGGAAAAATGTTGTACATGTTGACTCCAAGTTTTCAATAAATAATCAAAGACCTTCACAGGAGTTCATGACTTTGTGTTGCAGTGAAAAATGTGGAAAATGTGGCAGGAGCAACAAAAAAAAACCACCCAGAATCTGCTTGGAGTTCTGAGGGTTAAACTACTTACTACAAGACCAGCACATAGTAAAAACTAACTGTCGTAACAGACATTTTCTGACCTGTCTGAAGTACTGATCTGGGTTGGTGTTGAACAAGCTGCCCTCGCTGGCAGAGATCTCGGCCTCGAAGATGATGCCCTGGCTGGTTCCCACCAGGATGGGGCCGGTGCTGGTCTCGTTACCCAGCAGCTTGTTCCAGCCCACACTCTCGATGAGGTGGCCTCTCCAGCGGGACAGACTGCGAACCTTCTGGGTGTTTCTGTTCAGGTACAAACACTCGCTGGTGTTCAGGCTGATCAGCAGATGGGAGCCTGCAGTGTGAAAATAATGACGAGGAGGATGATGCTGCTGTTAAGACGTCATACCCTTGACACTAATACAGTAATTTTATAAATTATGCAGTAGTGTTATGTGTGCAGTTTGGGGATTTGGGGAATCTGTGTTGCTGCAGTCTCTGAGATTTATTATTTAATCAACCTGATAACAGTGTCTTAAAAGTTACGCTAGAAATGAGGTTTGTGTATTCTTGTTGCCTTAGAATACTGGATGAATGTATAAAATTCACTGGATAAAAGAGAAAAAGAATCAAAAGAAACTATACAAAATAAATGTGTATTTATAAAGCACTTGTAATTATACAATTATATTATGACTGTAGAAAGACCAGGGTTTTTCCGACACAGATTTTTTTGTTGACATTTTAGCCAGCACCGAAGGAAAACCACAAGCATCAAAATGCTAAAAACTGAGAATAAAAATTTGACTTTTTAATCAGTTTTCATAATTTGAGTTTCATTTACTCAAACAAAATGGACATTTATGTTTATCAAATGGTGAGAATACAAGGACAACACTGGAATTTCTATCAAAGAAGTCACACAGTCTCATTTCCTTTACTGTATGTGGACCAGTCATGGTAATTGTTGTGTGTTGTCACTCCGAAGGTCCATTCAGAGCAGGAAAAACTCTTACGACTACCAGAGAGCCTCATTAAATGACTGGTAATTACTTGTTTAACTACGTTTTTCAGAGGAAAAACTGAATAACCACTGTGGCTTCTTTTTTTTTTTTTTCACCTGTTGGGTCCAAGAACAATCGGTGCACTTTGCTGTCATCTTTCCTTCCTAATTCAGTCTGGTTGGGTTGATCTGGTTTGGCCAAGTCAATCCTGAGAACAAAACACGAAAACACACAAGCATTAGTCAATTATTAAATTAACTAACTACAATGATGATCAAATAACCAGCTTAAGCAACTTCTAAAGAAAAAAAATGTCAAAATTCTCTTTTTCCAGCTTCGTAAATGTGAATATTTTCTGGTTTCTTTACTCCTCTGTGGTAGTAAACTGATTATCTTTATGTTGTGGACAAGTAGAACTCATGCAAACTATTTAGAGAATCAAAAACGTCAACAGACCTTTGTATTCATTTATTAAAAAGTCAAGTTGATGTTTTGGTCACAAAGACTGAAATCATCGTAGATATTTACAGACAAAACATGACATTTGTAATCTTTGACTGTAGGAAACACTGATCAAGATCTTTAACCATTTTCTGACAGTTTAGAGAGAAAAAAACTGATTGATTCATCCTGAAAATAAACAACAGATTACAGTTTTTCTCAATTGATAAGACACTAAATTCCATTCACTGCACACAGCCACCAACTGACTGCACACATTTCTCAAAACCAGGACTCTGTCAAAATTTTGGACACTATTCATGGTTTGCACACAGTTTCCAAAACTCTTGCACTCTTTTTGCAAAAAACTGAACATGTTTTTTGTTCATTTGAACACACTTTTACACTTAAAGCACACATTTTTCAAAAAGTGAACACTAGGCAGCAGAATTGGGACACTGTTCCAACACTGCTGTCACAATTAAGACACAACAGGTCAAAACTGAAAACACTTTTGCCAATGAACTGCACGCTATAAAACGTGCTGGGAAACAGAATTAGCTGTTCACAATGGATGTCAGAGGAGCAAGTGTCCTAGTTTTACTTTGCGTGTCTTAATTTTGAAAACAAAGTTCAGATTTTGACAATAAAGTGAGCTTTTGACACAAGTGTGCAGTGCTTTGTGAATTCTGTTCAAATAAAAAAAGTTGTGTGCAGTGTGTTGGGAAATGTGTGCTATTTTTCAGGAATAGTGTCTTATCAATTGAGAAAAACTGTAATCAATAATGAAAAGAAGTGTTAGTTGCAGTCCTATCAGCAGGAGTGACTATTTTAGAAGTCTTAACAGACAACAATAGATGAGTGAAAACCAGCTATTAACTTGAAATAATCCAACTAAAACTACAGAAACACTAGTAACCGTTAACACAGTGTTTTAGGTGCTTATTATGTTCACCTCAGCAGAGTGTCTTTTCCCAGACTCATGCACAGATGATTGTTGCAGACAGCCAGATGATTAATCTTCTCCGGAGGCGTAAAATCGATCCTCTGCTTGTTGAATATCGGCTTCTCTTCCTCGAGTCTCACATTCACGAAGCCTGATGAGACGAAATGAGTTTGTGTTAGTAAAAGCAGAAATTCAACATGTAGGAGCTTTAATGTTTATTATTACGGGCTGAAGTGGGCCATAGACCAACGGACTTCAGTTGCATCTCATTAAGTGATACAGCATTATACAAATCTAGAAATCTGCTTCCAGACAACGTCTCAAACTGAAAGTAGAACATCTCCTTCCTTTCTAGATTTCATCAAACACGATTCATACCATCTCCAGACTGAGAGAGGAGCTGTGCACCATCTACAGTGGTGACACAGCAGCCGGATGTTCATAAATTATTTACATTTTCAGATGCGTCACTGTGATCTATTCTAACCGTATTGACCTGAATGCTTCCCTGAAAGCAAACAGCTGAGATCTTATGCACAAAATCAAAGTTTCTACAGTAAAATCATATAAACAAAGTGATCAAGCTCAGGTTGGAACCAGCATTTTTTTTTTTTTTTTTTTTTTACATTTAGTGTACATTTAGTCCATCTATAGTTTCCTCTGAAGGATCCTCCTTTTTCTTTCATATCAAGTGGATTATTTCAGGGAATTTTCAGTTTTAAGGCTTTAATGCAATAACATCTGCAGCAGTAATATTACTGAAAGCGACCCACTCACTTCGGTAAATATAAAATAAAGCAACAAAGTAATAACAAATGAAATCTGCCTAAAAATGAAAACACTGAATCTATAAGCCACTGTAGGTACTGTTGTGTATTTAGGTTTAGGGCTGTATATTTGGGATATTTTATCATCGCCTTTGCATAATTAAGATAATAATAAATGACAAACTTTACATCAGGCTATTTATGATATCATACAGTAAGCATTTATTAATCCAACAGTGGGGAAGTTTGCATTGTTACGGCAGAAAGGGGGATAGTACAAATCTTTAAGAAACATCAGCAAAACAATTGAAAAAAATAGACATAAACACCAGTTCAGATTGTGCAAATTCCCCTGGATGTGGAAATAAAAAATATTGCACAATTCTTCTATAACTAGAAATACTCATAGACAATACTAGTATTGCACAGATTTTAAGCACATTGCACAGATTTGTCTGCAAGCAGAAAAATACTGATATTACACAGATTATCGTAAATGTAGAGAAACTGATATTGCACAAAGTCTATAAATGAAAATTCAACTGGAACATCCTTTTTCAGAAAAACAGCTAAAGTTACTCTGGAGCTACTTCATACAGGGGAAGCAGTCTGTATTTCTACTGTGTTCAGTTTAGTCCTCAATACACAAGAGCTCTCTCTAACTACTATATTCCAATTTAATCTGTTTAAAACACTCTAATGCAGCCTGTTGTGGAGCTCATGTGAAGAGGGCCACCTACCTGAATGCGTTATCCCGATGTTGGTACCTGACAGGCGGCTGTGCTGCTGCGAGCTCTGCCTGATGTTCTGCGAGTCTTCATACTCATCCAGAATTGAAGCCATGATCAAATACACTTCGATTTCCTTAACCGTGTTTTAATTCCTGTAAATTAATTCAGATAATCCAGATAAAAACACTGGCAGGCGAGGAGTCAATTCTACAACGACATGGCTAACCGCTAGCAGCTAGCAAAGCTAACACAGCTTTCAACCGTTAAAACACCACTGACGTATTTTCTTTCTTCGCGTCCGAGAGTCTAAATTCAGCAGAAATAAGTAAAACGCTTAAACTGTGGCAGTAATGTGAGAAAAAATGACATTTCAATCATTCATGCTATCATAGCAGCTAACTTAGCTTCCGACTCCACAGCAGGGTGGATCCTGAAAGTCAGGTGACACTAAATCATGTGGCCGCTGTGGGTGTAGTTCTGGTTCTGACAGCAGGGGGCGCAGTTCGTCCACAGCTACAGAGAGACACCGTTTATTAGGAGACGATTTAGGAGAAAAATAGTTATTTAAACTACTAATAGTTATATAATATATATGTCCTGTTTTTGTTGTGATTTTTGCTCTTGTTATATTATTATTATTATTATTATTATTATTATTATTATTATTATTATTATTATTATTATTATTATTATTATTATTATTATTATTATTATTATTATTATTATGCCTTTGTAGTCTAAGGTTTAGACTTGTCAGCATAGTTTTTAGAGATTTTAAATACAAATAAATACATTGACATTTGAGGCACAACTGGGTTTTTTTCTATCCTACTTTGTTCATTCTATTTCAAAAACAGCTTTTCTTCTGTTCTGCTTTTTGATTGATTTTGCAAGCTTATATCCTGTTTTTTGCTTTTTTCTTCCTTTTTTCCCCATTGTTTATGTAATTTTTGTTGTTGTTGATAATGTTGTTGTCTTGCAACATGTTGTCATTTTAGAATTTTAGCATTATTTTAATTTTACAAAAAAAAAATTAGAAACTTTTATACTGTTTGATTTCTGCTTTTTGCAGTTTTTTATTTTATATCTGAAAACAAGTTGTCATGTTATTCTTTTTACTTTCTGTCTTGCTTTTTGTACATTTATTATTATTATTATTATTATTATTATTATTACAAATTTTGGTTAGTTAAATCTTCTTGTTTTAAAATAGGCTCTATAAATAATTTTTAATATATAAATATTTTTCAAATGATTTTTAAGTGTTTTAAATTTCTTTTTAAATTTTCTCTTTTAACATCTATCTATCTAGATATCTATCTATTCTCTATCTATCTATCTATCTATCTATCTATCTGTCTGTCTGTCTGTCTATCTATCTATCTATCTATCTAGCTATCTAGCTATCTAGCTATCTATCTATGTAAAGCAGGTGGGAGTGTTTATGTAAATCAGAACCTGCCTGAGCAGAAAGTCTTCCTCCCTCCACATGAGTCTTGGTTGCGAGCAGCAGTAGAGTCAGTATGTGATCCTCCCTCCGCTGATCAGACTCACATTCAGGGTTCATGTCCTGCTCGACATGCCACCGCACATGGATTACTTCTACCACGAGTCCCGCGTCCCTTCCGCCGTCGGTCTGACCCGGGAGGATGAGCTGGACCCCGGCGTGATCAGCTGCATGCTGGTCGGGGACGGAGCCGTCGGTAAAACCAGCATGATAATCAGCTACACGTCCAACGGATACCCAGCAGAGTACCAGCAGACTGGCTTCGACGTCTTCTCAGGTCAGTAGTGTTCAAATTACCCACTCTGGGCTCGTTTTAATGCAACACAGCCTGATATATAATGAGAGGATATCTTAACAGTGAAGTTCTGTGCGTCATTTTCAAGTTTTTAATTTTTTTTTTCTAATGTATAATAAAGTGAAGTAAACTTGCGTTTTCCAACAGGTCAGGTCCAAGTAGAAGGATCTCCAGTCAAAGTTCAGCTTGTGGACACTGCAGGACAAGTAAGAATACTACTTTTTACTGAAAATAAAAGTGTTTTCTAGCATTTCATTTTAGATTCTACCTTGTTTCATGATGTTAAATCCATAGCAAAAGAAATAGTGTGATTTTATAGCACAGATTATACAAAAGTGCTGCTTAAACTGCTTCAAATCAACAAAATAGCAGAAAACGTGTACTGTCTAGCATGTCATTTTAGATTGTTATATGATTTTTTTAATGCACCAAGTGCAGCTTAAATTGCTGGGGATCAGTAAAATAACAGAAAATTTGCACTTTTCTTTAGCATTTCATTTAGATTTCTAGCTTCTTATATTTAGTTGAATCCAGGCAAAATAAATTGTGTGATTTTATAGCACAGATTATAAAGAAAGTGTAGCTTAAACTGCTTTAAATCAACAAAATAATGGAAAATTTGTGCTTTTTTTTAAGCATTAAACTTTGAATTCCAGCTGTTTATGTGATGTTGAACCCATAGCAGAATAAATGGCATGATTTCGTAGCACAGTTTAAATGGAAAGTCCAACTGAAATTGCTTTAAATCAATAAAATAAGAGAAAAATGATAGCAATGATTATACATAAGTGAAAAAAACACCAAAAAATGTTAGTTTCAAGTGTTAATTCCTACATGACACAACATAAATAAGAAATTATGACAGCTATGAAAGTACAACCTGTCACTTTCTTGCTTCATCCAATATGTGACTCAGTAACACGATTTCACATTGAACGTTAATGCATCATCTGCAGTGACTCAGTCTCTTTCACTGATTTCCTAATCTCGTCTATACAGTTTCACTCTAATTCCTCTGATGTTTTTATATTGTATTTATTCTCTTTTTGTTTGAATTGTGTAGTTAATACTTCCTGCACAGTGGTTTAGTCTTCTGTCAAGGGTGTAGGCTTCAATTTGGGGTTTTTGAGCAACATTCAATGGGCTCTGGTGATCTTTTATGCAAGAATTTGTGCCTTTTTCGCATGAATTTATGGTGCAAAAGTCTTTATTTGTGTAAACGAAAGCACTAAATTGAAAATATACTGGAATATATGTGAATATAATGAGATTTAGTGGTCAAAATTTGCAGTTTGGGAGTAAATTAATGTCCCTCTCAGATGCATTGTTAGTGATGTTATGAGTTCTTTCCAAAATAAAAGCCCAAATGCATCTGAATTGAACATCCCTGACCTCTGACCTTTGTTTTGTTCTTATGATCTGTTCAGGAAGAGTTTGATGAGTTCAGAGCGCTGTCCTACGCCCACACAGACGTCTTCCTCCTCTGCTTCAGCATGGTCAACCCAACTTCCTTCCACAACATCACCAAGAAGTGGGTTCCAGAAATCCGCGCCTACAACCCGTCCTCACCCATTGTACTGGTCGGGACGCAGGTGGACCTGATGCTGGACGTGAATGTCTTAATCAACCTGGACCGCTCCAACGTGAAGCCGGTGCCGAGCTCTCGGGCCCGGGGCATGGCGGAGAAGATCCGGGCCGCGGACTACATCGAGTGCTCGTCGCTCACGCAGAAGAACTTAAAAGAGGCGTTTGACGCCGCCATCTTTGCCGCCATTAAGAACAAAGCCCGCAAGACCAAGAAGAGAAGGTTCTCAGACAGGCGCACCAAGGCGTTCTCAAGGTGCAGCTGGAAGAAGTTCTTCTGCTTCATCTGACTCTTGACCCTGTGGGACAAAACTTTTTTAACTTATTTAACTATTTTACTTTCACTTGTGTGGCAGTTTGGCATCCTGACTTGTTAAGTATTTCATCCTGGAGCGAACATCAGAGAGGATTCTGGGTCTGGTTTACATTATATTCAAATTTTCTATCGTTTCAGGACAGAAAAACCACACGAGCTTTGAATGGTTTGCAAAGAGAACTCAGGGTTCAAAGGAGGAAAAGCCGCACCATCATGTAAAAGCTGTGAATTTGCATGGTGAGCTGCAGCCTGGAGATTGAAACAGAAAGTGTGTTTGAGCAGATGGGTGTGAGCTGCCTTGCTGTTGTGTTCTTGCTATCTGGCTGCACCAAACTATTTATACGCAGCACATGCAAGTTCAGGTTGCAGTGTGAGCAGCTGCATTCTTCACTACCTGTGTTTAAAAAAGCTGCCCCGGCTGGTTTGTCTTATAAAAGAACCTGGCATTTACTTTGAATTTCATCACCTGCCTTAATATTTGTGGAAGCAGGAGGAGGGTTTGTTTGCGTCTTAATCTCCCGGCCGGTTGAAAAATCCTCTTGTGCGAGGTGAAGGGTGGCAGGAGAGCGCTAACCTTTGGCTTTTTGTTCCTGCCTGTCATCAATCTGCATCTGTAAAAGCAAACCCCGCAGGACTTCCACCCTGCAGATCCTCCCGGCCCAGCTTTGTTTGTATGCTCAACACACTCCTTTTTCTCCTCGGCAGCCCAGTTTGTACAGTTAGTGGATGCTAAACAGCCTCTGTGTGAATGTAAGTGTGACATAATACACTTTAAAGAAGCCTCGTGCATAAGAAAGGCATATTTTGCACTTTAACCAGTGCATATAAATGTGTAAATAAGGCAAGGCTTTATTATGCTTCTTGTGGAAGTTAAATGTTTGTGTGTTCTGTTTGTTAAAACAGTGTTTGTCTATGAAATATTATTGTCAGATATCTCCTGCTCTAACCTGTGTGTGTTTTTTTTACATGGCGGAGTGCAAATAAATGAAGTGCAACTTATAGCCTGTGTGTTACGTGTATTTTTAGAGCAGCTTCTTAGCACTTTGCAATCACCACGTCCGAGAGTAGCAGCTAATTCCCGCCGACGGAGGAGTTTTTTAAAACTAGAGCTGCTCTCTGCAGGACATCTGAATGATCCTCATCTCTACTGCTGGAGCTTTTTCCTGAACCACCTCTGCGCCCACACATATGAAAAGTAACCTGTGGGCTCCAGCCGTGCGCCGGGTCAGCCAGTTCTAATGCAATCCGCATGACTGTCGACGGGTGTTTGGCGGTGCCCTGCTGTGACTGATTGCCTCGTCTGATCGTGCCTGCAGACATGGGAGAGCCGCAGGAGAGTGATTGAGTCAAATTCACTGATTGAGAATAAACAGTAGCAGCGAGTGAGCAGGTTTTATCACGACAATAGAGCGGGGACATTGTGCAAAAGGTGTGACTGTCAGAGAGGCATACGAAGGCCCATTGTGTCGGTTTTTGAAGAAAAATGAGGCTTGTTTGTGCAGCAAACAGAGGAGAACACGTTTTATATTTGTTCAAAGTGGGATGAGTCACAAATGAGCGAGAGGATAAAACATAAAGCACACAGTCACCCCGATTCATCAGCAGTCTGTTAGCTGTTAGTCAGAGTGTCGTCCATCACGCGGTGGATGTGTCAGCTCTGGTTGAACGTCTGTTATTGATGGTTAAAGTGGGACATCTTACCAGTCGGCCTACTGGCCTCTATGGAGAGCTCAAATGAGGGAGCTGCAGTTTTGTTATCTGACACGAGTGGACTCATGATGAACTTCTCTCAGTTACCTATGACCACTGGAAGGATTTAAAGCTAAGAAAGCATTTCTGTGTATAAAAATATAGATATTAAAGCTTGAGTTTGTGACTTTTAGGCCTCTTTTCAGACCTGCACTCTGCTCCTTTAACTTAATGGCATCACAACATGTCAGCTTACCGTGTGAATGAACATCTTGGTCATGTTTACAAAAAGTCATGCCAGAAATCTTACGAGGTCAGAACTAGAAAGATTTCACTTTCGACATGAAACCAGTCTGAACTGCATCCAGTCACATGAACAGACACATGACTTTGTGGAAGAGTTTTCCCACATTTCGGCACCAATAACAAGACTTTACTGTGATGAAATACAGACACTAACAGCTTACATTAATGGTATTATCAAAAATGAAAGTACTATGTCTTAAAAATGTTTTTCCTCTGAGTTTATTAAATAAATGCAGCAATAAACAGCAGCAGAATCCATATGCGCCTCACCAAAATGAGAAAGTTGCTAGCATTTACGCAAGTGAAAAAACAGCGCCCATAACAAAATTTTAATAATCATTCTCTATACTGAATGCTACATAACGATTCTTATTTTTTTTTTGTTCATTCTCTGTGCATACAATACAGGATTTTTGTGCCATAGAGGGCTCTGTTTAGTTAATCTGATAGCAAATTATGAAAGAACATTCTGCTCACTTTTCCGTAAAAGTCATGCTAGAAGTCATACTAGGTCAGACCTATTTCACTTTTAACAAGCCTGAACTGCATCCAGTTACATTAATTTCTTTTTTTTTTTTTTTACAGTGAACAATGACATACAGATTAAAAGCTGCCACCAGTCAGTAGGTAGGAAGTGTTACAAGACAAATAAGATGCAGCGTTACAAGTCAAACTGACAGCAACTATAATTAAGGGATCATGAGTCACAAAAAGTAAATACTTCCAGTAATAAGTGTACTTGGTACCAATGTTCCCTCTAATTTTTCATGATTCTGAGCAAACACACAAACTCCCTGAGTGTCCCTTGGACCACTGTGAGCAACATCAGACATCTGCACTGTGGTCACACCAGCATCACATCCATTCAAGTTACATGGTTCATTAAAAGAATCAAATTACAGCATTTACATTTCTGTTAAAACACTTTGTCAACAGGAGCCAGTTGAAGGCTGCAGTGATTTTAGTGACACTACAATGTATAAGAGTGAAGTTATTGAATATTTGTCTCTCTTTACTGTTGCAGTGGTTTTGCAAATTGCAGACGGACCCTGTTCACTCCATAGACACCAATGTTATTCCTGTAGCTTGAAAGACAGCTACTTTTGATAAAACTGGGCTTGTAGCACATTGTCTGCCTTGCAACAATGGGAAAGAGGCACCGTTTATGTTTTGACAACCTATATCTAATGAGTTATTGATGCTGGAAGTCCAAATCTGTGAATATCTTTCCAACTTTACTGAACTTGGGGCCACTACCACCTAAGGAGTGATATATTTAATTTTGGAAAAAGCATTTAGCCATACTTAAAGCTTTAAGTGCTTTATTAACACAGAACTAAAAATTTTGTATTGTTTTATTATCACAGGTTCTGTCTGAAAAGAGGTAGCATCATTTTAAACAGTGAAATCAAACTAACAAAATGTAATGACCAACCAGTGAGTAATACTGGATTCTGCAAAAACATAAACAACTTTTTAAAAAATCTAAATCTTATCTTAACACAGTTAATGTATTAACTTATTTTTGTGTGTATGCATGTATTTATTGATTTATTTAGTACTGTTAACATATCAGAGTTCTGAGTGAATTTTTCTTAAGATAGGCAAAGGCCATTTATTGATTACATATAGGCTATTAAATGTTTCTTAAAAACTAAAAAGCATTAAAAAAAAACAACTTAGGCATTTATTGAGTCACTAAAATACTGTAGAGTACAGACCACATCAGCATGATTATAAGCATCCTCTGGTAAATTAACAACCAGACACTGATGTCTCTCACCATATGGACTTCAGGAGATGACTGGGGGATGATAAACTGTGACCTACTGGTTGGGTTCTCTCTGTTCTCATGTTTCTTACATGTTTGTCCCCTGACAGCCGGGTCCTAATGTTTTTTGAGCAACACACATACGATGATGTTTTTACAATGATGGTTCTACTATGAAGCCAGTTTGACATGTTCAGGTGTTCTTTATGTGAAAACTCAGAGATTTCAGGTATCAGAAGGTGGTTTTCAACTTTCTTTGTTAACTTTCTGCTTCAACTTTAAATTAAATTTCCTTCCCTAACCCAGCCCTCTGGACTTCCAGGAAGCTGTGTTCCTATTGGCTGTCCAGGTGGCTGCTTGGTGTTATCAGGAACACCTGAGCAGCTTGGTGTTATCAGGAACACCTGAGCAGCTCAGGGTCTTCCTGCTTTATTTAGCTGCAGACAAACATTTCCTCTGCTTCTCCACCACTGAACCGGATTTGGCTCCATTGCTTTAGTTTGTTCTTTAGGCGTTGGCTTGCAGCTTCCAGCAGTAAAATCGTCTTTATTGTGTTTCTTGGTGTGTTTTAGGGCTTTGTACCAGATGGTTGTCTTGGTAAATGTGGTTCTTTAGCCACAGTTAGCACATGGTGCTAATGTGTGCAGTGATTAGTGGATTTGGTGCAGCTGAGTTGTGTCTTTATCTTGGCTGTAGTGAGTCTTCAGAGGTTTTTGGTCAGACACATTCTGTATTCTTGTTTGTGAACCAGCGTTGGTTGTCCAGAAGGTAAGAGTTCCTATCCTGATTCTCTATTCTCAGAGGTTCTCTGGTAGGCTGCAGGAGACTTTAGCGTTTGGGTTGTGCTAGTTTGGTTTTTGTATGGTTTCATTTGGACGACTATCTTGAGCCCCTCCATGTGGTTTAGTGAGGTTTTCTGCAACAGTTCTACATAGCAACCTGCAGCAGAAGAGACTTTGAGAGCTTTTAGGAAGTTCTGGAGACCAGACTTTAGAGCAGCAGAAACATTTGTCAGCAGTTTGAGCAGGAGAAGGTGAGCTTCAGAGTAGAAATGAGAAGGAAACCTTCTTGATCCGTGTGGTGAGGTCCTGTACCAAGAGTTTGAGCAGGTTGTGAAGAGTCTGTAGTTCTTTGGTCTGAAAGCACAAGAAGAGTCGACTCATCAAAGGAGAAAACAGGAGATATTGTTGGTTCTTCTGTCGCTCTGCAGTTTCCTTAGACTGAATATCAAGTTTATATTTTAAATGATTTCCCATGTGAGCCCAAGAAGACTTCAATAAACTTCCTCCATCCCCTGGACACAACATATTTTATTACCATGTTAAATATTTTTTTTGAAATGTTTTTGAGTTTTAATCATAGCTTTAGCATAGTTTTTCTCTTTGCTTCTTTAGTTTTGTCATCTGTGTAAAAGGTGCTAAACAAATAAAGTTGAATTGATAAACTGAATAATTGACTAACTCATGATTGTGACAACAGAAGTATTTTCATTGTGATTTAAGGGTTTATTTCATTTTTAAGGTTGGGGTTAAAATCTTGACAGAAAAAGAAGATTAAAGAAATAAACTACATAACAAAAAGCAATTAAATCAAAGGAAAAAAATTAATACTGTTAGGTTTTATGCTCTCATTTGGAATGCTTGTTTATGATACAGTTGTTATGTGAAGTTGATGTGTTACCACGTATTATCAAATTATTATGTATTTACTCATGTTTGTTAATGCTGTGGATTGTGTGCCCTGTCAAGCATGACGTATGTACGTACAACGCCCGGCCGGCTGTCTTAAATGTCGTGATTTATTGACACTGAAGCACTTTACGTTACTTCCCGCACTATATATCTTTTTAGCGCGAAGCTGATGTTGTGACCGATGTATTTTCTGGTGCCAAAATAATAAATGAAGCGAACGTAAACAGTAATGTGTGATTCCCTTCCTCAATATGGATGCTGAAGCTGGAAACGCAACAAATACAATAAAACTTTTAAAAAGTTTTATTATTAAATATATTTAAGACATTTAAGATGTAATTTTCCAAATAAACATTTAGTTTTTTAATTAAATGTTTTGTCTTTTTAAAGGTGTAATAATCTAATTAAATGTTTTGCATTTTTTAAAATGTTTAATATTCTTGTTGAATTGAATTTTTTAAATGTTTAATTATGGAAAATATTTTATCTGTAATTTTTAATATTTGTAATTTTAAAAAAAATTGTTTAATTTCATAACGACATGTATTGTATCTTGTTGAATTATCTCATTCAATATTTTGTCTGTTTAATAGAGTTAAACATTAAATACAATTAAATTATATTAAACAGACAAAATATTGAATGAGACAATTCAACAAGATACAATACATGTAATATTTTCCATAAATAAACATTTAAAAAATACAATTCAACAAGAAGAATATTAAACATTTTTAAAAATGCAAAACATTTAATTAGTTTATTACACCTTTAAAAAGACAAAACATTTAATTAAAAAATTAAATGTGTAATTAGAAAATTACATCTTAAAGACAATACAACTTCAAATAGGAATTGAACAGAAAATACAATGAAGCATTTAAAAAGAAAATGAAACCTGAAAAGAAAAACCTTAACAAAGATTTAATCCAAAATTTAAATATTGGGAAAGAAAAAGGAATTTTTCAAACAAGCCAATAAAACATTTGAAAAAACAACAATTAAACATTAAAAAGACAAAACATTTCAAAATCAAATCAGACATTAGAAAAGAATAAAAGGTGAGAAAAGAGCAAAACTAAACATTTAAGAAGAATCAAACTAAAGACAAAACATTTGAAAAGACACCAGTTAAACTTTAGAAGATCAAATTAAACAGAAGAGACAATAAAAGGATGAAAAAGAGAAAAAACAGCTACAGGTCTTAAAGCCGTTTTCTAGTCTGAAATGAAAACAAGTTGTTTCTTCAAACATTTCCTCTTTCTATGTTCTTGGTTTGATTGTGGACAGATTTACTAAGAACTCATTTAAGAAAACTGCTTTCCAGATAAAGTCTACTAGTAGTTGAAGGCATTGATCAAACTAATGTTACCTTCTGATCGCCACAAACTTTACTGTTCAGTGAAGAGAATCAAAGTTTGTTAAGGATTTCTAAAAAACCCACAGGTGAAGGTCTGAGAAGAACTCAGATGGATGGTCTAAATGTGAAATCAAGACTCATGGTCACAAGTTTTAAGGCTTCTGTTAACCAGAAAGTTCAAACTAACAGAGAAGTACTGAGAAACTTTTAAAACTTCAGTCCTCAGAGTGTCTGAAGGTTCAAACTAACAGAGAAGTACTCAGGAACTTAGAGGATTTCAGTCCTTGGACTGTCTGAAGGTTCAAACTAACACAGAACTACTCAGGAACGTAGAAGATTTCAGTCCTTGGACTGTCTGAAGGTTCAAACTAACAGAGAACTACTGTGGGACTTAGAAAATTTCAGTCCTCAGACTGTGTGAAAGCTCAGGTCCTGAGGACTCGGGAGGTGTGGAGGCTTTGGAAAGTCTTGGAACTGAGGGTTCCACCCTCCAGCACAAAGGCTGAAGTCCAACCTCCTGAGAAAAACGGTCGAGTCGAGACTCGAGTTAAAAAAAACTCGAAAATGACAAAAAATAGATGATAAATGTGCAAAAAAAAGAAGAATTAGTATCTGAGCGAGTAGCTCAGGGGATAAGGAGACAGACTCCCAACTGGAAGGTCGCTGGTTCAAGACCCACCACCGGCATTTTTCTTTCTTTGTCTTTGTCAGGATTTTCAAAAAATTTAAGAAGGGTCTGGTCTTGAACCAGCGACCTGCAGCTCCATAGGTAAATCCTTAACTCACTGAGCTACAGATCAGATGAAAAGAAATAAATTCGTCGTCCCTTTGGCATCGTAGTTCCTGAAGTGACCACATGGGCAGAGCCAAGGCGGAGTCTGGGTGGAGTCAGGGCGGAGAGTAGGCGGGGAGGTGGGTGGCGGCCTCCCCCCTCTACTCCCCCACCTCCCCCCACCGCCCACCACACCTTCCCCCGCCCGACGAGTTCTTCGAGTCTCCATGAGTTCTTCGAGTCTCCACGGGTTTTCCCAAGTTTCCACCAGGTCGGAGGCAGAACAAGTTGTCATGAAGAGGTGTTGAAGTCAGCCAGGATGGACTGACTTTTTACAGCGACCAGAAGGAAGACCACTAGAAGAGCAGGTCTTTAACCACCATCCATAAAATCCATGGAGTCGGCTCCAGAGAAATGAAGGGAGGTCAACTTTTATCAACCTCCATCCAGATGTTCAACTTGATATCTTTGAGATTTTTAGCACAACATACGTTTAGTATCAAACTTTATTATCATTTATTAGGACTTTAATGGAATCCACCAGCAGATTTACTTTTTGTTGACAAACTTTATTCTTGTCGTCGTGTGACTGCAGTATTTAAAACTGTTCCTTCTAGGTGACCTCATGTTTATTAGTTTTAGTGGAGAAAGTTATTTTAATTGTCGATTAATCTCTTAAAAACCAAATAATAAATTGGGTTAGTCAAGAGCTTTAAATTTCTTACTTTGTCATATTTTAAGTATGACAAAAAAATATAAAAATAAAGCATCTTGAGACAATTTGACCTGTAACTGGCGTTATATAAATAAAATAGAATTTAAATTGTATGTATCTTGTAATGTTGGAGTAATTCAGCCATATATGTTGGAAAACACATTTTCTTTGTCCATTAATCTGTCGTTTTCTCCAGTAATTCATTTCTTGTTTTGGTTTTTAAAATGTCAAACCCAAATATATTCAGTTTACTGTCATAAAAACCAAAAAGATTTACATTCATGATGCAGGAATCAGGCAGTTTTTCACTTTTTATCTTAGTTTAGTCAGAAAGATAGTTGATAATGTGTGAATTGTTGCAGCTTGTGAGCCGTAGAAGGTTTTAATCTTTGGGGCCGAGTGTCAAAAAACATTTAGAAACCAACATCAACAAAGCACTCAACAAAGGGAAATCCAACTTTTGCATGACAATGTCTAATTAAAGGACATTAATTTCCAATGTAAATGTGTGATATTCATCCTCTGGAGCTTTCTCTTCACATCGTCTTCCACCTGGACTGCTTTGGTCGGGAGCATGTGCAACAAACATTTGAAAAACTGCACTTTAACATCAATGAATGACACTGAAGTTTAATCTCTACATAAATGAGACTGAGTCTGGATGTGCTGCTCTGTCATTAACTCCTAAGTTTAGGGAAAGTTAAAACAAAAGAGGATAGTTCAGAGAAGACTTGAGAATGAGCTTATTTTGAACAAACATCTCAGACTTTCTGAGCTTCAGCACCTCCAGCAAGATAATTTAACAACAAGCAACTCAAGAGATCCAGAAGTTGGCGAGAGCTAGCTTTAGCTTAGCCAAAGAACATGAGGGACGCTAACCTAGCAAACATTTCAGACTTTTCTCTGTGAATTCTGAGAAATAATTTACTATTTAATGACAGAGCTACACATCTTAACTCAGTCTCATTAAAACAGACTCTGATTCAGTGTCATCCATCCATATTAAAGTGCAGTTACCCAAAATGTTTGTTGCATGAGCTCCAACAAAACCTGTCCAGGTAGAAGGCCACTTTGACAAACAGGAAGTGGAAGATTCCAAGCAGATTTATAGAAGGGGGAACCACACTGTACTAAGTGTGGTCGAGTATAGAGGGGTGTTTTGTGGTTTTGTAAGGCTGATAATGATTATTAGTGAGACATCTGGAGTAGATATTCATTTGCAGTAAATGAAAGTATTTAAAATCTTGGAGTTAAACTTAGAAGAACACAAACTCTAACAGAAAACTTTGTTGATACGTTTTTGTTTTGTTTACAGATGGTAAGTTAAAGGAGTTTTATTCGTTACGTATAACCAATCAAATCACTCCAGAAGACAGAGCAACCACAGGTAGATAAAGGTTCAGAGCCAAAGTAGCGCCATTTTTAAATGTATTTATTACCGTAAATCAGTAAAAAATAAAATACTGATAATCAGTAAATCAGTCATCCCACAATTACTACAATTCTACAATGTATGTCTCTTTGCTTTGACTTGTTATTTGTACAATATACGATGTATATGATGGCGTTTTTTCATACCAAAGGCTGTACTATGATGTTTTCTAAGAGACATACGATGCTACACTGTTTGTTCTGGCCCTGAGCCGCTGTACTCCTCCTCTGTTGTTTTCTGTATTGTACTCAGCTGCATGCCTTCGTCCACCCGGCCTCCGTTGACTCGTCCCGCCTGCCGTCTCTGGAGCTGAAGCTGGACTGGAACAGACCAAAGTACAGTCCAATCACGATGCCAGCTGCCTCTCAAAAGGCTCCTTCATCTGGCAGGTGGCAGCACTTCTTCTGAGGGGAAGCTGAGCTGGCCCAGCAGAACTTTGGAGATGTGTTCCAGTGGTTGGTGGATGTGTGGGGAGATAGAGAGGGACCTTTGAATTGTTCAGAAAGGAAAACAGGGAACCCATTGGTAGTTTTAGTTTAGGGTGCTACTGCGGTGTGTTTTTGGGTTTTAAGAGGTGAAAAGGAAGAGTTTTTTTTTCCTATTGATTATCTTTTACTTTGTTCCTGGTTGGAATGCCCATCGATGTCAACGTGAAGTTCACTTTTAGTTCTGTTGATTTATTTTTATTTTACTAACACCCATTTGTTTTTAACCCCCTCACATGTTGTGTTGTTGTAAACTTACTCTTTCAAATAAATTCTCGTCTAACCCTCTGGAAACCAGCGTTTGGACTGTTTTTGTGTTGCTCCTCACCTACTGACAGCTGTGGACTAAAGGCTATACTGTGACGTTTTTAGAGCGACATGCTATACTATGATGTTTGTTGGGCGACACACTATACCATAGGCTTTTTTAATTGACATATTACTGACTTTTTTTGTTTTAGTTTTTTTTTTTTTTTTTTAGCAACACATAAGAATTCGAACAGTTTTAAAAGTTACTATACTTTTACTTGTGCAATGAAATTATTATTCTATGGCATTTTTTAGATGACATATTATACTCTGATGTTTTCTTGAATTACATACTATTTTGACAATATACTGCACTATGACATTTTTTGAACCACATATCATACATGACAATTTTAGGCAAAATCCTATCATTTTGCGCTTTTTGAAATACATAATAATCTATGTTTTGTTGTTTTTTTCTTGCCAACATGCTGTACTATGAACTACAGGCCATACTATGTTATTCTTGAGTAAAGCATACTATACTTTGACATTTTCTGAACTACATCCTATACTATGGCGTTATACACAGAGTGCTTTGGTTACGTGTTGATTTATAATCTAGATTTTTTTCTGTATTGTTTTTTGACGGGATTACCACAGACCTGACTGTGAACACCGTTGACACCCACCTCAGGGAGATGCTGCCTAAGATCTCAAGGCTGCTTGGTCGTGGTCTTTCTGGCACGTACTCTTCCAAGATGAGCCGGGAAGTTTAACACTGATGGAATGACACCAGGTCTAAGCCGACAAACTTCCACTTCCTCCTCAACCCATAGTCTCTGGGAAACCTACATGGAGTAAGACAAGTAGACAGAGAAGTAATTAAGTCTGTACATAACATATTAAAAAGAAATCATGCTAATAAATTAAGTACAAAGAACCGAATTCGCCAATATACTGGAGACCAGAGCTATTTAATTTGATAAGTATAACCTTGTTTAGTAACATTTCAATTATTTGAGAGCAGTCCTAAAGAACTGTCTGTAATCCCAATCATAAAATGGGTTTGGAGGAAGAACATAGATGGTAATCTGGATATACATGAGTTAGGCTTTATAACTACTATTGGTAGTATTGGTGGTAGTAATAGCAATGTGACAACTACTAGTAATACTGGTAGTACATTAACTGCTGCTGATACTGGCACTGCTACTACAACTTGTAATACTATTACAAATGCTGATACTACTTCTACGACTCTAACAGCTGTTTATACTACTACTGCTGCTTGTACTTTTAGTATTACTACTACTGCTTGTACAACTATACTACAGCTACTATTAATCATCTGGTATTTGGTTGTCAAGCTGCTAGCTCGCCTTAGCGTTTTGCTAGTGGCTAACTAGTTAGCTCTCATAGACTGGAAGCTCTCAACAAGATTTCATAATGAAAAAAGAGCCAAAAACTATTCTTACCTATGAAAAGTCATTCCAAGTTTCCTTGTCTCAATCGTATGACGTAGTGTGTAACTGTATGCAGCATAGTGAGCCGGCATACTTGTTTCCGTTTTCACGCCGTCTACATCAACGGAATGCACTGAAACTTTTCCCCCACTAGCTTAGCCTCGCTGTAGCCGCAGCTCAAAGGGGCGTGTCCTATCTACTCATTCATATCTATGAGAACAACGATGGCTGCACATAAGGACGCCTGACGTTGATTAGCTGCGTAAATACCATTATATACAGTCTGTGGTAAATACGTATGTGAATCGCATCATTGGCTGCAGCAGCCAGTCACCGGTCACTCACTGACTCACATTGAAAAATAGCACAGAATGAATTGCTATGTGTTTATTTTATTTACAATTTAGGTTGGATTTTTTTTGTGCGCAGCGCAGATTTTCTGTGCGCAGAGACCGTGTCAGCAGTGCGCAATTGCGCACGCGCGCAGCTTAGAGGGAACAGTGCTTGGTACCAAAGACTCTTTAAGTCTGAAAGACCTCTACCTTTCACACCTTTTTGTTTACTTTCTCATTCACTTTAAAATTGCAAATTTATTAGGCTACACAATTTAATTTCAATAAAAATGAGACTTTTATTAAGATAAAAAAAATACGCACACTTACAGCTTAGATTAATATTTCTTGCCTGCAATTAACATAATCTGTTTTTTTTTGTTTACTTAAAAGAGGAGCTGAAGTTGCTTGAAGGAGTTTTTCCTGAGTTTATTAAATAAATGTAACATCAAACAGCAGCAGGTTCCATGTCAGTGTCTCCAAAATTGCGAGCATTTACGCAAGTAGAAACAGCGGCCATAGCAAAATTTTTATAATTAATCTCTACATCGATTGCTTCATATAGATTCTTTATTTTTGTGTTAATTTTCTGGACAGACAGGACAAGACAGGATTTTTCTTGCATTGAGACATTTTTAGTTCTTTTTATACTTACTCACTCTGTGTCGTTAATCTGATGCCATCTGAACGTGTTGACTTCTAAATAAACAACTTGCTCATTTTTCCATAATTGTCTTACCGGCAATCATACTAGGCCAGACCTAGTTCACTTTCAACTTGACACAAGTCTAAACTCCACCCAGTCAAATTACCAGATAGACACGCACAAATGACGAAGGGAAAACTTTTTCCACACTTTAGTACAAATATTTGGCTAAAAACATCTCAGAGCGCATAAGACAGTTTGTGCCAAAGCTTTTATCGCTCACTTTCCTCTACAATTTTATCAGAATCTATTCTGTCATGTCCATAATAATGAAACTCTACTGCAATTAATACAGACACTAACAGCTTAGATTAATGTTTATTATCAGACATTAACAGGTGCTGAAGTTTAGTTTGTTACTTCCAGGTGTTTAGGACTATTTCCTCTGAGTTTATTAAATAGCTGCTGCGTCATAAAGCAGCAGGATCCATATGAGATAGTGAGGAAGTTGCATACATTTGGTAAAACAACAGTCTGTAACTACACTTATTAAAAATATTCTTTTCATTGAATACTATATAAAAAGTCTTAATTTTTTTGCTCAGTCCTTATGCAAGGATTTTTCTTGCATAGAGGAATGTTCACCTTTTTATTTTGACCTGCACTCCATTACATTGTTTGGTGGCAACAGAACATGTGGGATTCATGTCGGCATAAACATCCTGCTGAGTTTACTGCAGAAGTTGTACCAGCAATCTTATAGATCTGATGTAATAACATTTAAATATGACTTTCAACACAGCACAACTTTGAACTGCACCAAGACACATTTATGGATAAACATGCACAAGTGATTTTAGGGAAGAATTTTTACACATTCCAGCAATAATATTCATCCAAAAACATTGCAGAGAGCAAAAGTCAGTTTGTCTACCAAACTCACAATACACCTTCATCACTCACTTAACTCAAAATTTTAAATCTTTGCAGTCATGCCTATTATATTGACAGGAGCTGAAGTTTGTTGCTTCTCGTTGTTTGGGACAATTTCCTCTGAGTCTATTAAATACTTGCAGCAGAATCCATAGGAGTGGCACTTTTCCCCATATCTGATTCAACTGTTTTGGATAGAGCTCCACAAAGCTTTAAAGATCATAATCAACACCAACCTACCAATGCAGTTTTCCACACTGTTTTTAGGAAAACTGGACTTACAGATTAGAGCAGCTGATAAATATTTATTTGGAATTTTGATAACCGCTGGCAAAAAGGTAATTACAAGTCATTGGTTGCTTCCTGACCCACCCACATTACAGGAGTGGACAAGTATTGTGAATGACATTTATCTGATGGAAAGAATTACTTTCTCTCTTCGCCTTCAGAAAGAAACATTTATTAGACTGTGGTCCAAACAGGCTGAATATCTACACTCTTTACAAAAAGAAAACACAGATGTTTAACTTTGTGTCTCTGTCCAAGTGTGCTTTTCGATCCGGTAATGTTTAAAATTCTGTCTACAAACTTCCTGGTAAACATTCACCCCTTTTTTATTATTCTATAGACTGACATGAATCTTTCCCTGTTCGTGAGTTCTTAGAAATAACACTTTCGTCTTCTTTGGTACTTTGTATTTTTATTGTTAGTTGAAATTGTATTATAAAAAAAAATAAATAAATAACTAAATGTGAGCGGCAAAAAATGTATCAATGTACTAATGTACCCCTTGTTTTATGGTCTGGAAGCTCTCACATTGAAAATAAAGAATATCAAAAAAAAATAAATAAATAAACTTGACAGTTAGTTATTTGGGCAGTGCAAAAGGCTGCTAATTATTTAAATATGGTCATATTAGTGCATTATTATAATACATGACACATCACCTGGCATCGTGAATGACAAATATCTGAAAAAACATTATATTCGTATAGCGTGTGACTATAATCTTACCTTGCTATGCTGTATTTAAATCTTCTTCTCCATTATTTCACTTTAAAAAGAAAAATTATATATATTAAGGACTCAAAATGGTTAATGTTTTTATTATTAAACTGTTATTTTACATATTTTCCCAGTTTTATTGAATTACAGATAATATCTAGTAAAGCACATGAAAAAAGTATTATTCTTTATGATCTTTTTTTTCAAACTGACCAAATCTGTACAGAATGTCTACATCAAAAAAATATGTAATTTGCTATTTTACAATGTCTGACCATAAAATCACTCTGTTTTGGTGTATTTAAGTTCTCTTAAATGTTATTATTTTGCAGATGTTTTCTGTTATTTTCACCATTTATTACAGGTTTTAAACACTGCATTATTGTACTATTTTTCAGCTTACTTTTAAGGCACCCTTGCTGCCAGATTTTATTTTTTACAGTGTAATTATCATTTCAAATAATGTTCTTATTAGGTTTAAAGTTAACTAAGACATAACTGCATAATTTGCTTTGCTTTTTATGGGATCTTTTTCCAGTGCAGCACACTGGTCCAGTTGTTTTTAGATGCTTTAATGCGAAAACGTTGCACATGAAAGCTTCCAGTTCCAGCAGTTGTTTACACTCAGACATGATGCAAACACAGACGCTTACAGGTTGTTCAGTCACACTCATTGAGCAATTGGACAGGTTTTCTGTTCCCAGGAGTTCAGTGAAGTGTTCCTCCTCCTCTCTTTCTCTTCTCAGGGTTAGTCATGTATTTTCTCAGCTCCTCTGCGATGGGCTGCTCCTCCTCCCAGGATCCCCGGCTCTCAGGAGGAGTCAACGCTCTTCCTCTGGCTCCGGGCCAGTTTCACTCTTGCTGGGTTTCACCATTGTCAAATGCTGGCAGCAAGTCCTGGGAATCAGCAGGTGCCCTGACAGGTCCACCTGGCCGGGATGAAGCAGTTGGCTCAGAGCTGCTGATCCTCCAGCGTCCAGAGTGGCAGTTTCAGCAGTTATGCTTTGAGGAATACTTGGCACAACTTTGGACTCACACTTTCACACAAACATGATATCTGTCGGTTGTTTTGTTATTGTTGTATTTCACCTTTTTGGGTCTGATTGTGGCAGATGTGTATGGCTTTATGACTGGGTTAAAGGTAGAAAAGAGCTAAAACATTTCAATTATTTTGCTAGTTGCTATTGCCCTATATTTTCTATGTAAACTACACATACACTGTAAAAATCATACAAAATTGTGAAAATCTGACAGCAAGCACGACTGAAAAAACATGAAAAATAACTGCAAAAATACATGTAAAACAATGACATTTTAGCTGATTTTTAAAATGATGATCTGATCATTTTGAACAATCAACAAATTTGTATTTGTTATCAGTATAATTAGTATTTTCGGTGTAAAACAGTGTAATTTACAGTTTACAGTTACAGATTGTAATAGAATAAATTGCGATCAATGCTTTTAATCCTGTGTTTCATATACTGATTGAGACTGTAAAATTGGTAGATTTTTGCCAATTTAAATGCTTTTTTAAAAACTTTGTTTACAATTGGCATATAAATTAATACTTTTTCATGTGATTTTACTAGATTTTATCTGCAATTTAACAAAGCAAGAAAAATATAGAAAAACTTTTTTTAAATGCCAATTTCACTCACTTATATATAAATGTTCTTTCAAGTAACTGCTAATATCTTTAAAATTATTATATTCTTTAACAGTTTTAAATACTTTTTTTACAGTCAACATGTTAAGTAATATTATTTTTCTGGGATTTTACCAGATAAAAAGGGAAAATCTGTAAAATACCAATAAAATATGATTAGCCGTTTTTCAATCCTTATTATATTTTTTTTTCAAATAACAGCAAGTATCTGTGAAACAATGATGTTTCTAGCTGATTTAAGTGCAGCTGTTATACGGGCAACATGTAATGCATGCATTTAATACTTTTTTCTGTGATTTTACCAGATATTATTTGTAGTTTTACCAGACAGGACTTGCAAAAATAATCATTAACATGATTTTTCTTTCGGATGATGACAAAATAATATAAATTTTTTGCTGATTTATGTGAAGTGTAATTTTAAGGTTGAACTGATTTTTGATGTGGATATTTTGCTCTGTTTTTAACATGTTAATGACAGTTTTTTCCTGTTATTTTACTAGTTACTATCTGTCATTTTGCAAACAAAGGACAAACACCAGCAAATTATTTAAAAATGACAGTGACAACACAGATTATTTTACAATGCAGCGCTCATTTGCATAACAAAAAACAAGCTGTCAGTCATTTTTGTTGTGTAAGTCTATGGATGAAAAGAAAAAAAAAAAACTCTCCTTATTTCTGTGAAAACATAAACTGCCAGTTTCGATGTCAAGCGGAGCCAGTAAAAATCGTCCCAGTTCCCGACTGTGGCTTTGCCTGCAGGCAACAACGATTATTTCTGTCCCACAGTCAACACTCTGGATCTGCAGCGTTTGTCATTCATGCGACTACACACGCAGGCTCATATGCAAACACTTAAAAAAACATTGTTTTAATCAGAGGCCGGGGCTCCTTCTGCACAAGTTAGTCGTTTCCAAAAGCTGGAGCCATTTAGCTCATTATCTTTCTTCTCTGCAAGGTCAGTTTAAAGCTGTTTAATGGCTTCAGAGTGACCAACCACGATCAAAGCTGTGCAGCTTTGGAGGTGAGATGATTAGCACTTCATACAGGCCTCATCTCCAGGTTCATTATGCTGCTTGATGGCCAGGACATTACCAGGCCTCCATGCCTCTGAAGCTGTGAAAAGGACAGAAATGAGCTGCCCTGTTTGCAGTGTGTCTGTAATATGATGCTCTTTTTATTCACAAACATACAGTGACTTCTATTGTTTAGCTTTACTAGCAGGCAGCAGACATACACAACAAAACCAGCTACTGCAGCACTTGGTATTCTGAGAAGTTCATGTTTAAAGTTAAAGTAGGCAGAAATGTGTGAAAGCATCATTGCTGACTGATACTTTTATCTTAATCATGATCACTGGAAATAATGTATTTGAGCTGTAACTGAAGTAAAGTGCTTTGAATTCATCTCTTATCTTTCTGCTTTGATGAAGGAGGTTTACTTGTGTGGATTCAAAGTTGTTGTTTTTTTTCCTTTTAAATTGGTAATCAGCACAATTCCAGCAAAAGTGCAAAAATTAGCTCCACTACTTTTACCATCTGATGTTACTTTTACATCTAGGTAAATACATAAATTGGCAAAATTGCAAACTTCAAGGTAACTTTCCTTTTACATGAAGTAGTACAGATTAATATACAATTTTAAGTTCTTTCAAATGTCACATTTTTGTGTGTGTTTCGTGATGTACGTTGTGTTTGTTGTGCAAAATTTTCCAAATTTTCGTGTGTTCATGTCTTTTATAATTGCTTATAATGCAAATTGAAATGAGATTTCTTCTAAAAGCCTGAAAGGTTTGTTTTTTTTAATCATTTGCAGAAATTGCTTCTGTTGGTATGTGTTTGTTGCTTTGCTTTTTGTACAAAATAAAGGAAATAACAGCAAAGAAAATGTTAAATGCTGTCTTTGTTGAGTTTAGAAGAAAATATTTGAAAGGAAGTAGCAGAATAAATTAAACTTTCATTTCTTCTAGTTATAATGTTTTAGAAATTAACGTAGAAATCATGTGGTTGAGGCATTCATTAGCAATTTGGTCGATATTAACGTGTTTGAAATAATTAATTCCACGTCTTTATTCAGGCTGTATATAAGCTATTAAACGTTCTGGGTATATGGCAGCAGTATATCTGTTAAAGCAGAAAAAAGAACTGTAGAGTTTAAATTCACACTTCTATTATTGAAAGTCATGGCATCACCACAGTTTTGAACAATGATTTTCCTGATTTCCCTCTTTACTTTTTAATTTTTTGCTCTTTGTGCTTACAATACAGGATTTTTTTCCTTGCATAAGAGACACATGGAAAATCAATTGGACCGAAATAATAAAAAAAGCAGAATTTTACTTTTTTACCAGCTTTATTTAATTGAAACTTTATTTATTCAAGTATAATTGCTGTTTTTCTTCATCACCGATGCTTATTTTGATGTGTAGTTGCACCTGAACGAGGCAAAAGCTGCATTACAATTTCTTGCTGCTGTTTCTTGTGAAAAAATCAGTCCTCTGTGTGTCCACACTCATTTCTCTGATGTAATCTGATGAAAGTCTGACTGATGGTTTACTCACTGAAAGTGCCAAAGTCTTATCAACACATTGTCCTTCCCCCAGGGCACATCTGAGGAGCTTTTTTCCTGAAATTCACCAGCAAACGACATCATTTTTTCCCCAGAACAGTGAGTACAAGCGACCTTCACACCTTCTTTCTGATTTAAATTAAAAAGTGTGAGTGGTGGCTTTCTGCTGATGGGGGCTGAGTGACGCAGCTATAGTCGTCATTATCAGGGCTAAGATACACATCATTGGTTGTGGATTAAAAGAGCCAAAAAAAAGTGGGAAAAGACAGAATTAATTTGCAGGACAAAAAGGGGAGATGTGTGTGAGTGATTTGGCTCCTGACTAAAACAGGAGCACTTCCAACAGAAAAGTTGCAGAGAATCACAATGCACTGGAAAACAATGTAATTAGCATGATTTCTTTGGTAAAATGCAAAGAAAGACCCAATATTGTATAGGTGAGACATGATGTATTGTAGTAGTAGGAGTTTTACATCATGTAACAGTTTCTCTTTACAGCCCTTCTAATGCAACAACGACTGGTTTTGTTTCTTAAAGCTCTGTAAGTGCAATAACATGATTTACAACAGGTCTTTTCTATCTCTAACTTCTCAATTGTGCAATAACAGAAATATAGCACTGTTAATCTGTATAAATTTAAGTATAATTCTACATGAGTGCTACATTTGGGAACATTATCTGTATCTGTACATGGGAAAGGTTTACATATTATATCTTTATTGTTATCCTCATTGTACTTTTATATTTCACATCTTGCTTCCAACTACACTTCATTTGCTTCTAAAGTTGAGAACAAACGTTTCCATAAACTTGTAGAGACCATGTATATCATGGCAATCTTGAGTTTCCAAGGACTCCTATAACTTGGATTGGAATCACTGAAACACATTAATCTTTGTCACAATAAATAATCATGCATTTTGTTTTTTTTTTAAATAGATTCATTGAAGGTCTTCTGGAAACATGACAGAACCTTCTAGGTCAAAAATATAAATACAGTGAAATTGTGTTAATCAAATTTTCTTAGTGGCCTCTGAACTTCTCACGAGTGATTACAGTTGACTGCAGCTGCAGACTCCGGTGGGCCAATTTAAATAGAACCATTTGATCCACTCATTAGACTCAGCCACAAACACTGCAGTGGAAAGTAAAGAAATGGTTAAATCAACTGGTCACCCCAAAGTTCTGACTTAAACCCAATCAATAACCTGTGGACTGTGATAAGGAACCATGTCTGAGTCAGAAAGACAACAAATTTAGTTGAACCGCACCAATTCTTTCCAGAGGAGTAAACAATAAACCAGAAGCTTGTCGATGGAAACCAAAAGACCCGAACTGAGGTGAAAACGGCCAAAAGACATTCAACCAAATATTAGAAATGCTGTATGTATTTTTGAATGTTTGAAATCAGCCATATTTAAACTGGCTAAGAGGAGTCAGCAGCTGTAGTCAATTGTAATCACTCACAAGAAGTTAAGAGGCCATGAAACCAGGAAAATTTGATAAACACATGAAATCCAACTGCAAAGATGATTTTGGGATCTTTATCTGCTTTCAAGTGGCTCCAAGAGAATTTCTGACTTGCTCAAGTCAATGATTTGCTTTTTTCAGATCTTTGCTGAGCTCCTCAGACTTTCCCACTGTAGTGTTTGTGGCCGAGTCTAATGCGTGGATTACATGGGTTCTATTTAAATAATCTCAGGAGTCAGCAGCTGTAGCCAACTGTAATAACTCACAAGAAGTTAAGAGGTCATGAAAGTAGTAAGCAAATTTGATTAACACAACTTTCTACATCACTGAAACTGATATTTCAAGTTGCCGCATGTGTATTTTTGACCCAGCAGATTTTGCCATATTTCCAGAAGACCTTTAACAAAGCTGTGAAAAAAACAAAATGCATGATTGTTTTTTTGTGTTTCAATGATTCTATGACAGAAAATTCAAAGTTATAGTAGTCATTGGAAACTCAAGACTGACTTGATTAACATGAAACTTTTCACCACTGTAGCTGCTTTAGCGTGTGAATTTCCTCGGTGTTGGGTCAATAAAAGTTGACATTATCTTATCTTAGTGTCTGATCTTGCCAGCTTTGGTTTATACTGTGATATCGTTGGCTCCAATGAACAAAAAGTAAACTGTGACTTTAGTGTGTGACTGTTTTTGATTCCTATTTATAAAAAGTGACAGTTAACCAGAGTGTGGGGAAGTGTCTGCTGTGATTGGACGTGAGTCTGCTGTACTTTGGGTGTGTCCACGTCTGGGAATCAAGGGGGTGAGGTGTTCTCACAGCGGTGGCGATGGGGGAGGAAGAGGAGGAGGAGGAAGGCTGGGGGTGTTGTGACATCCACTGCAAAACAACACAACACAGCCCTCAACACAAGCCTCGCTGTGTTACACGTGTGGAGACGCACACATGAACACGTACAGATGACACACATGTGCAGTGAAGGGAAATGTGATGATGCAGGTAAATAAACAGAACCTCAGTGAGGCCTGCAGGTCAGTGACAGCAGATATCGTTTGTTTCATGTAGTTTCTGACGGAGCAGTAAGCCGAGTCTGGACTTGTTCAGCAGAGAGCGACTGACTGCTGTCCGATTACTCATAGAGGAATAAATCGGCTTACTCAGCCTGTTTGTGTCGCCACCATTGCAGGAGTGTGCAGACGTGGTTGACACAGAAACTGAGATATGAATCAGGATCTCAGAGTTGCATCAGTGTAATGGTTCCAGTCTTTATGCTTCAAATTAAGCAACCTGGCTGATTTCTTTCACTTAAAATTCACCTTCCAGCTCAAATCACAGCTTGTTTAGAACTTAAGCTCACATTATGTCCACTTTAATCTTATTCCTGTTGCTTTATTTTTGGGTTTCTATGCTTGACATATTGTATAGTGTGGCTTTGGGTGTTTAAAAAGACCCCAACAAATATATATTTTTTAACTCTAAGAAAGAAACAGCAAGATATGAGATGTACGGACATGTAACGGGCAGGAGTTAATAACATAAACTTCATCCTACTTGTTTACAGACAGTATCTTAGGTTCTGGATTTGTTTTGTTTTGTTTTATTTCCTCTTTTGCCTTTATGATACTGCAGCATGTCTGAAACCAACCAACCAACCAACCAACCAACCAACGAACACACGAATAAATAAATGAATAAATAGGTAGGCGTCTTTTCCCTAACTATAAGTGTCGCTCTTATGGTCAATATATTAGTATACTGGTAGTAGTAAAACATATTTAGTTATTGTGCAATAACACATGTCTCACACATATGTATAATACGCACACACACACACACACACACACACACACACACACACACACACACACACACACACACACACACACACACACACACACACACACACACACACACACACACACACACACACACACACACACACACACACACACACACACACATATATAGAGAGAGAGAGAAAGAGAGAGAGACATATATATCATACATTTTATTTTTATTTATTTTTTCTTTAAATTTTTAAAGACTTTAATTTTTTAAACTGCTGGAGTAAAGTAAAAATATTAGTTTTTTTGTCTTAACACTTATTTTAGTGTCACTTCTTGCAGTAAATGTATTAGTACATTAGAAGTAGTTAAATATACTTAGTGATTGTGGAATAAAGCAAGTATAACTCCATTACTGTTTATTATACTGTATTTTATTTTCTTAGTACAATGCACATTTTCACATTTAATGCTTATACTTTTCTATTTGTGCATTTTGCAGTAAGGTAGTTCTAATTCTGATTAGGATAACTGAAGGATCACCTAATTTTTTTAGAACTGTTACGGGTAGTTTTTCCATGCTATAATTTTTTGATAATGTTTTTCAACACTTAAATGTGAACATTTCCTGGTTTCTTTCCTCTTCTGTGACAGTAAACTGAATATCTTTGAGTTGTGGACAAAACGTGATATTTCAGGATGTTATCTTTGGCTTTTGGCAACACTGACTGACATTTCTCACAGTTTCTGGCATTTTATAGACCAAACAAGTAGTCAAATGGTCAAGAAAATACTTGACAGGTTAATCAGTGATATAAATAAGCATTATTTGCAGCCCTAGCTGGTAGCAGAGAGGCAAAAAAGCACAAAATTTGGTGGAGTAGGAGTATAAAGAAGCCAAAATTGAAATGTATGAAAAAGAAAGCGTAAAAATAATATAGAATGTAATGAGAGGAGGTATTCATGTGTTTTTGCTGCCTTTTTCCTACATTAAATTATTCAAATGAAGAACAGAGTGAACATAACGTGGCAACATTATGCAAACGCTGCTAATTAATTCCATGGCAACACTGAAATGGTGACGTAGAGCAGCCTGTTGACAACGATCTCAAGAAAACAAGACGAGGCTGGAGCTATAGATTATCCCTGACAGAGAAACCGCAACGACTTTCCCCGACTGGATCGCCCCTACAGATGGAAACCCGGACAGCAGAGGTCTTTAAATACAGGCTTCCACTCTTTATGGATACCTGAGTGTGCTGCAGATGTGTCATGTGTTGGTGATGTAACAGAAACTTGCCGTGGGGCTTCCCAAGAACCCCGAGACAGCCTGCAGGATCCACACTGTTAATTACTTTGCAGAGAACAAGGCCTCCGTTGAGGACACCCGATAAACATCTAAGATAATAGTCTTATCAAGGTATCAGTCATTGTCATGGTAAATTAAAAAATGGTTTTATAAGCAGTCCTGACCTCAATCCAGATGTGTAAATTCAGTTTCAAACAACAACTCTTGTTGTTTTAAAATATGTTTTACACATAAATGTGAATTTAAAAGACCATTATTACTGTACGTATACACAAGAAAGTCAGAGTTTTAAAGAATCCAGGCTCCAGCTCAGTAATCCCATCTTTCATCTTCACTTCTATTCTCGTCTTCGCTTGCTGATCCTGTCTATTGTCTCTTACGTGTGATGTCATATCGCGTGCCGTTGCCATGTGGTCACCGTGAGGGTATTTCTCAACCAATGACGTCACAGCTTCATAATTCACATGTATGCAACAACTGATTAGAGAGCAGCCATGCTTGTCCCTGACACACATATCTGCTTGTTATTATCAGGCGAGAAGGAAAAGAAGCCTGTAATTACCACAGAGGAGTTGTTTGTTTTTAAAGAGTCGACATGATTCACATTTACAATCAACTCAGACGTTAGAATAAGAGTCACCAGCAAGAGGTTGAAAAAACATTAAACGGCATCATCAAGATCATACAAATTGATGTGTAGGCGTCTTCTTCTGTCAGTTGTATGATTAAAAAAAAAGATTAATCATGACTACGAGACCCTCCTCTGAAGTAAAATGCCTTATTATTACATTACATATTATTCTAACTACAGTAGCTTTGACTGAATCACAGCTACAGACAGTTTGGTACCACTGAACAAACTCAACACATTTTCACATTCTCAGGCAACAAATCTGATTAATTTGCACATTTCTACTTTCTTTTTGGGACTCATAATCCCTTCATTACACTTGCTGCTAATTTGACTTGTAACATTTTTGAAATCTATTTGCTGCTGTTAACTGTTTGTTAACTGTATCTATTTTAGTGTTTGTTTTATGCTGCTATCCGTTTTTATAAAAATGCACTTATTGATGTAACTTCTAATTATTACTATTGTTGTCTATTTTCATTGTCTATTCGATGAAAATATTTTCAAACTTTATTTTATTGTTTATTTCATTCTCTTTTAACCATTTATTTACAATCATTAATTAATTAAATTACTTATTTATTTATTATTGTTATTGCCTATTTGCAATCTGTTTAGTTTTTTTTAACTTTACTTATTGTATGGTTTATTTTATTTTCTTGCCCTTTTTTATTTACACAGTATAATAATAATAATAATAATACTAATAATAATAATAATAATAATAATAATAATAATAATAATAATTATCATTATCATTATTATTGTCTATTTGCAGTCTAATTCATTTTTAACATTTTATTTATTTATTTTATTGTTTATTTTATTCTCTTTCCCTTTTTATTTACACATTATTATGATTATTAATATTATTAATATAATTATTATTTATAATATAATTATGATTAATAATATTGTTATTATTGTTCGCATTATTATTATAATTACTATCATGATTATTATTATTATTTTTATGATTATTATTATTATCTTTATTATTTAAATTATTTATATATATTGGCTGTTGGACTTTTAAAACTCTATTTATCTAATAAATTTTATAATCTTATAGTCTTTATTTGTTTAAATATTTATTCTTATTATTGTTATTATTAGCCTTGCGTTTATGGTTTTATTCTCTACTGTACTATTCTACTTTCTCTTGCTTGGATGTGGCATTTCATTATTTTATCTGGTGTTGTTGTACTGATTTGATTTGAAAATCTTTTCCCATGCTTAACTCTTTCTCCTTCTTTTGGACTGACGAGCCTCCTGTTCAATGGTCTTCATGAGTATCCTCCTGTTATTTTACAGTTGTTAATCTAAAGTCTGTTTTTAAAAGGTGCTATATAAAGAAGTTTTTATTATTAATTGGCAATAAAATTTTTCTGATTTGTGATGCAGCAACCGAGACACACAATCAAATCAGTGATTTCCACACCAATAACAGAATCCAGTGTATTTGAATATGTCAGTTTAAGCCTGCTTTAACAATGCCTTGGCTCAACAGAATAAACGGATGTGTTTGCAGCAGCTCTCGGTTCCTCCTGACAGACCAGTCGAGCAGCTTCTTGTCTCTCTTATCTGCTGCCAGCTGGTCTGACTAGAAGTTCATCTCGGTTACCTCACATCCACCAGGTGACTCTGCTCAAGGCGTGGCCTGAGAGCATTTGTCTCTTTGTGCTTTTTAAAAAAATAAAAAATGAAAAAAGTCATTTGCATTTCAACCGACCGGCAGATTAGGAAATCAGAAGGAGGGAGCTTAGCTGTCACAAAAGGAACAAGTCACTGTTATTAAAAGTTAAAGAGAGCAGCAGCAGCAGGTTCAGGTGATAAAAGCTTCAGGTAAATGCAGTTACTGAGGATAGAACAAGGGCAGTGCTGGACTTTCCCAACTAGGAAGAAATTTCTCTGAGAAAATTGGAGTAAATCTTCCCCAAAGACAATAAAAAACAATCAGGCCCACACCCAAAGTACGGCTTAATGGATTAAACAATTTCCGTCTTTGAGGCAACCCAGTCTCTACAACGTTACGGCCCTACATGACTAAACTGTATTCTGATTACTTAACACCAACACAGTAAGACAGTAGAGACTTCACCTTAAACTCGACAGCACATTATTCCACACATCTGTCCCACCATAAATAATGCCAAGAAGGAACCAAATCCACTGTCTGCAAAGTGGATTGTAAGCAAGCAGCCCAAATGTAGCATGTCTAAATATAGATAGAATAAAAAAAATAATAACCCAGCTATCAGGGAGTGTTCTCATTACACTGGTTAACATTACATAGAAGTTGTAATGTTTTAGAGAGATCAATGCAGTCTAATGTTCAAAGAATATCTATATACTGTAAAAAAAAAAAAGAAGTCAGTTTTGAACAGTTTTTCCATTATATTTTTTGAAATAATGAAGCGCTATTTTTTATTTCATGTTTTTTATGTCTTTTTTTTAACAGATTTTTCAAAGAAAAAAGTATTAATATTAATTCACATGTTGATATATATATATATACATACATATTAACAGATTTAATTTTTTTGTTACATTACAGATAATATCTAGTGAAATCTGTAAAACACACACACACACACACACACACACACACACACACACACACACACACACACACACACACACACACACACACACACACACACACACACACACACACAAAACAAAAAGCAAACAAATAAAACAAAAAACAAGCTGAAGCTGCCAACAATGTCCATATCAATAATCTATATTTTAATAAATGATACATATGTTTGCCTTTAATTGAGAAAAAAAATTAAAATCAATGGTTGAAAATATTGTTTAAAGAAATTTAAAATTATTTTCTCTATTTTGTTAAAATAACTGATAATATCTGGCAAAATCACACACAAAAAAAGTAATTTACAGGCTTTTCATAACTGGTGGCCCCCCTCCACCACCCAAAAATGATAACACATTTTACTTCTTCACTACATTTCTTTGCCACTTTTGCTGCCAGTAGTATTTCAATGATGTTAAAGGTTAACTAGACACTGCTGCTACATTCAGAGGACATTTTGAGGATGTTGTCATCGTATTACATGACGACAAAAGAACGTTCCCAAAGCAACGTTCCAAAAAAGTGTTGTCAGGATGTTATCGAGGCCTCAGTTGACAGAGCATTTTTATAGAACTTTCCTAAAACGTGTTGTGTGGTGTAATGTTTTAAGAATGTCGGTTCATCATAGTCATCATTAAACATTTTTAGAACATCTTTAGAGAATGCTACCCCAATTATGAGAGGAACATTCTGGAAGCTTAATTTAAAAAAAAAACAAAAACAAAAAACAAAAACCTTCCTACTGAAACATTACTAGATTTTTCCAGAACTTTCTCTGAATGTTTAAATATTTTATCTGGGAAAGTCCAGCAACTACAAATTAATACATTACAAATCAGTATCCAGAACCTCTAAATTATTTTAAATAACAGAAAATATAATGACCTTACACTACCAACCAACAAATATTTTCATTGTCGATTAAGCTGTTGATTATATTCTTCATTAACTGATTAGTTGTTTGGTTGATAAACTTTCAGAAAATGGTTGAAAAATGTTGATCAGTGTTTCTCACAGTTCTTCGAGATCAAATTTACTGTCAAATTTACTGTTAAATGTGTTTAATAGAATTCCATCCATTCCAATTCCATCATCTCAAATGAATATTTCATTGCTTTTTGGCCATTTATTCAAAAAAATACTGCAATGCTAGTAACTAGTGGTATAAACTTCAAACTCCACTTGAGGCTTCAAGAGTGAGTCAATCCCCATAGACCCCCATGTTAAAATGTCCAACTTTACAGCAGAAATAATCATTTTTACAGCCTGGTGCAAAAACAGTTTTGATCTCTATAGCTAATTTCTTTGATTGTGACAACTGCACGGGGAGTGAATTTTCATACAGCTAATACATTCAAATTGGATTCACCACTAAATGTGTACATAATTAAGGGTTCACCTGCTTTCAGACAGGTGGCATTATAGCAGTTTGTTATATGGCCTCAGGTCTGCTCACATTCCACCTTTTTGCTCATTTTTCGATTAGCTGGGAGTCATGCATTGTCAAGATGGAGGCAAAACACGCTGAGCTTCAAAACCGCTCTGCAGGAAACCTCTGGGTTACGTTTAAACATCTTTATATACAGTCTATGATGGGAACGCACACAGCTTTATTTAAAGTCAAGGGACAGCGAGTTTGTTGTTATGTATCACAGAAAAAATAGTCATTAGTGTCACTACAACAACCTAGATGACCACATGGTAAATCATCATGTACAGTTCCACAAATTCCAAAAGACCATATCTCAGAAAATTAAACTTACACAAACTAAATGACCTGTTTCATTGGAAGCTGTGAATTTTACCCCCCAAAAAAATCTCCTCCTTCAAAACAACAGCTCAACATATCAGCATGAAATAATCAGAGCAAAGCTGGATTCTTCTACTGGATCTTATCAAACACAAAATACCTCCAAGTCATTCTGCAAAGGTCAGAGGAAAACACAATGAAATTCACTGTACACCCAGATTACAAAATAACCCACAAATGTCACTCTTCATGATTAACTTTATATATCTACCTATCTCAATACTGCCAGTCTTTAATTACTACGGCTGAACATGTAATCTAAACTGCAACTTGTCTGAAGGAAATATCCAAATCGCAAGAGCTGCAATTTTAGATGAAGGTAAAATGTACCATTATATATAAAAAGTACTGTGGTATACAGAAAAGCCCCAGCTTGTAGAACATATTCTACGCACATAAGGGAACATGTTTGTTTTGGTACAGGTAACACCAAATCATATCTTTAGTGTTCTATAATTGTTTTTCAATGGAAAAAAAAAGTAAAAATGACCATTCCCACTGAAATGGTGCCTCATATCACAATATCTGTCAAAAATATTCAAATTTTATGTCCTATAAAAACATTTCTGAACTGAGAAAACAGGATATTTGAATTTCTGCATAATAGTTGTTCTTAATTTGATTGTAATTCCGCACAAACCCCCTACTTCCATTGTTCCTTGTACATTTTTGACTGTATTTGTGTTGCACTGCGAGTTATTCCTACAAATGAAATTCCACAGTGAGCTCTGATGTTCAGCACCTTAAGTTAGTGGATCACGTGACCAGAAAGGTGTCTAATAAGTCCCTTTGTCAACAGTTCTGCAATGCCACTGAGCAGGTACAACTTAACCAGAATGTGTTGTCATGTGTCATCAGCTAAAAATCTACCAATGTGTCCATCAGCGAGGGATTTTCCAGCATTGTCGACAACTAAACACGAACATATTCTCTTAAAAGTGCATATTTTAGACATTTTTTTGTATAGTTTGCATTGTTTTGAAGGGATTAGTGATGTTGGCATGTGTTCACTTAATAAAACAGAAAGGTTTGTTTGAATAGAGAGGTGATCAGGTACATTTTGAACGTTACAGGGAACAATGAAGCTCTACAGTTGGAGTCCCCAGAGTCAGCTCCAGTGACAAACAGCTGGCAGATTAGACCGAAATGCAAAAGTTTCTCAACTATTTTCAGTTTTAAAAAAGTCTGACAGAACAAAATCCTCCACTGAGAAACAGAAAAACACTCCAACTGTGTATCTGTAGTGTTGAAAAGGAGAATAAAGTGACCAGTAAAACTCAGATTCAAATCTAAACCGGCTTTATGTTCCTGCTGCCTGTTGGAACTGGCACTGGATGAACTGACACACTTCAAACAATACAAGAACAAAACGCGTTCCTCCTCCAGCACCTGCCAGCCAGAAACTCAATACACAAAAAGAGCAACACAAAGACACAGAATAAAGGTATTATATTCACCAGAGGAAGAACCTTTGTACAACATTTGCCTCCAAAGTAATGATAATGGACAGGAAATGTAAGACCAGTGGTGGAAGAAGTTCTGACACAAATCTGTTTTCAGTTTTTCTCTAATCTCCAATTTTGCTGAAATGTTGGATCATTAAAACACCTACTGAAGTATGTGAGAAGTTTAGAGAGAAAAGTCACTATTTGGTGGAGCTTTTACGAGTCATAAAAAACCTAAAATATACACATTGCTTTATGGAAAACGCCACACAAAGTCTGGAAGTGGAAACAGCATAACTTGGAGATACTTAAGTAAAGTTCAAATACCTTAAAATTCTACTTAAGCACAGTAAATATACTTACAGTAGTTACTTTCCACCATTGTGAACATGTAGCGAGAGCTAGTAGTCAGTTAGCTTAGCATAAAGACCAGAAACAGAGGGAAACTGTTAGCCTGCTTCTGTGGGACAGTAACAAAACCTACCAGCACCTTAAAGGTTTGTTAACACGACCATAAGATTACAATTTACTGTTTCATTAAGGTGTATCTGTTGGGCTATTTCATGGCCAAGCAACTAGAAAAGACGGGAAGACGTTTGTGTCCAAGCCTGAAAATAGTTCACCTCATAAACTCCTGTAAAACAGGAAATAGTCCATTCATACTTTGACTTTGTGAGAATTAATGAAGCAAAAACACTGTGTTAATTAGGCCCTTTTAAAAAAGTACAATAGTTATCATACAGATTAGACAGAAACATCAAGTGACAAAATAATGCACTTATAAATTAAAGACTAAATCTAAACAAAGTATTAACCTGCAGCTGATAAACTCTGACTCTGTGAAAGTTCACCTGTCTGAGGTGAAGAAAAGTCCACAGTTTGACCTGCTGTTGGATCCTGATTGATCCTGTCTCCATGTCAGGGATCAATTACAATTATAAGATGTTTGAAGGTGGTAATATTAATCCTGCTGCTGTCTAATGCGCCAGATACTTAATGAACTTAGAGGAAATATTCCTAAACAACTGGAAGCAACAAGCTAAAGTTCAGCTCCTGTTATGCTAAACCTGGATTACATTAATTGTTGGTGTGTCTCATAACCTAATGACCTGTGACAGACTCTGTCCTCATCATAGTAAAGTTTAGTTTATATTGACATTTCAGTTTGTTGTAGAGGAAGGTGAATGAGAAAGATGTTGAAATTTAGTCTTTTGCACTTTGCAGTGTTTTTGGACTAATATTAGTGCAGAAATATAGAAACAACTGTCCTCAAATTCTCTCACATTACTCAAAATGTGTCATAATCTTCTGCATGTCTCTCTGTTAATGTGATTGCATTAAGTTCAGACTTGAGCTGTGTTGAAAGTGATACAGAAATGTTACCTGATCCGACCTAGAAAAGTAGCTGTTGTGACTTTTACAGAAAAGTGAGCGGATTCACGTTCACACATGAAAATGACATGGAAAGATGTTGTCAGATTCATCTACAAGAAAATGTTTGAAAGGGTTTTTAAGTGTGTTTTATACAGGATGATACAGGTAGGTTGTTACCAAAGCAGGCTTTTCCCAATTTTTAAAGGTCCCATGTGGTGAAAACGCATTGTTTTTTTGTGGTTGTTAGAAACTTGGAGGTGTAAAACAAAAGCTGTTAAAAAAAGACACCCCTCACCCCAATAACCCCTAAAGCCTGTAAGAATTCAACCCAAATGCTTTGTAACACCTAACTAACCAGTAATTGTCCAGCTACTGCAATCAATCACACAAGCAGAGAGAGTTTTCTTCCTGAAGGGGGTGGGAACGGTAGATTGGTTTTCAGCCCATTTAAAACAGCCGTAAAACTAGCGGTTGTGGTGAAATGAACCATCTTTGCAATATTTTGAGCAGAAAAACGGACAAATGCATTGCACGGAGACTTCAAATAATTTGCTGAAAGGGGGCACAGAACAACTGACTCAAATAGTTGCTGGCTGTCGTATCTAATATCATATTTAACGATTTTGTATCTAACTCTAAGCAAGAGAAGTATATTTATGTACCTTTTTAGCAGTCTCACAACCTCTGTATGTGTCACGTAAGTAATTTCCATGGATTGTTTTTCCCAGTCAGAATCCCAGAATTTTACCACATTTTGAAAGGCCTACATGTGCTAAACCTGAAAATTTACAAAGGAAGCTATAAAAAGTTAATATTATTAGAGCAGTTTCCAAATCCACCAGCTGCGATATGATATAAACAAGTGAATAATACCATAAAACATTGTGTTAAAGAAGTTAATAATCCACACTAACAATTTCTAAATATATTTCAACTACATACGCAATGTCCAAAATTATTCATACCCACAAAACGTATGAATTTTGGAGAAAATGCACCATAAATGTGTTTGCATTCAGTTGATAAATAACAGCACTAGCAGAAAAAGTATCAGCAGTATTAGGGAGTCTTTCAAAGCACACAAAATCCATAGAAATGCTGCAGAAATACCACAAGTTAACGTACGATTACAGCTGCTGCTACAAACAGGGGTAATTAATAGTCCACACCTCTAGCTGAAGAAAGCCTTGCTGTGTTTGTGCCCTGACAAACCTTAACTCTGGGGGGAGGTTACAGCTTTACGAGGCCTGTTCTGAGGCCCTGAGGTGTTGCTCCCAGGTTTTTCCTCCTCGGAACGTTTCGCACCTCCAGCAGGGGCTATTATTAACCTGTCAGGGGGCGACTCTTCACATCGGCGTTACGCTTCACCCCGTGAAAATCGCGCCCTGTTGCTTGTTTTGTTGACCTGGAGTTCACACATAGGACTGAGGGGAGTTTGCACACAGTCACTTAGAACTGGAATTCATGGAAAAAACAAAGCAAGAGGCCTGAACTCGTGGGCATTATTGTCACTTTGGTCTTTTTATCATGTAGGATATCAAGTTGGATGCAACCAAAATGACCAAAATTGAGCCAAATTTTGATTTAGAGTGATTTTTTTATTTTACCAACAGATTTTTTTTGGCTGGAATTTACATAAAGAAGTGACAAAACAGCATAAGACATTGTGTTAAAGATGTTAATAATCAACTTTAACAATTTCATACCCATAAAAAAGCCATACATTTTGAAGAAAATGCAGCTTATATATAATTTAAATTGGTCGTGGTCATTTTCTAACAGGTTCTCAAGCATTTTAATGCACTATAAATTGAGAACAACTGATGCAGTAGCTCAGTAGTCAGTTACTAGACAATTGCAAGCCACAACTTAAAATAAAATGCCTAATAAAGTTGTGCCAATTGCACATTGTGATTGTTCAGAATTTGTTTAAAGGCCATAACGCCATACTTAAGTGTTTTTTTAAGGTCCAGTGGCCCCAGTAGACATGTTGTGTTTTAATAAAAATACAAAAATAGCTAGAATTTATCATTAACACATCGTCTTACAGTCTTTTCTCACTTGTTTTTGTCATTTCCAGCCAAAAGAAACCAATTAGCCAAATGAAAACTCACCATAAATCAAAATTTGGCATTGCTTGGCATGATTTTTGGCTTAACTGTATGTAAAAGTGCTTATCCAACTTGCTAGCCTGCATGATTTAAAGGAGCAGAATGACATTAAAGGGGGGATAGTATATATTCCGCAGCACTTTCTAGTAAGGAATTCACATAAACTGTAAATAATGTGCAGCATTCTGAAGCTGCAAGTATCTTCAATGTCATTTAGTAACCTTGAATCACTTTTCTAAATAAACAGGACTGGAGTCTGAACAGAAACATGACAGACTGCCTCTGAGCGATGAAGGTGTATGTGGTTATGAGGAAGCGAAAAATATATTTGAGGAAGAAGACACTGATGTTTATTTACAAATATGTACAGTACAAACAGCTCACATAACTGTACATGTCAAAGCTTTTTTTTCCCCCCTCAGAGAGAACATTCAAAAGCAGTTAGCTTATGTCATTAATGATTTGGACAAAGAAAGAACGGAACAAATTGTCTCCAAGTCTGAAGTGCTGGAAAGAACTGATTCATTGGGACTCATGAAGTGTGCTGCTGCCTCCTACAGGGGAGAATAAATCCAGCTCCTCAACACACTGATGCAAATAATTCAAGAGCGTGTTCGTCTTATCAAATTTGATTTTTAATCATAAACACACTGTGGATGATTATAAAACATAGCAACTGGCATTATTAATCAATTAAAATCTAAATACATATATAAATAAGCTCAACTGTTGCATGTTGTCTCTATTTGTTAATACAGAATCACTTCAAAAGTTGGCTCCTTGGGTTTAAATACATATTTATTTAAATAGCACTTATCAAAAATATAGTAACAAAGTGCTTTACAAGTCAAAAAATTAAAAATGGAAGACAAACAATATTAAAAACTATTTAACAGTAGTTTTAAAGTTGCACAAAAAGAAGCTAGAGTACATATTATGAGTAAAATAATCAAATAAATATTAAATAATTCAAGCAATCAATGAGCAAAAATAAGAGTTGAGAGAACGCCTTTATCAAGTATGTTTCAAGAAGTGGCTGAGATGATTAAAGTGGATTCAGATGACAAAACCCTGTGAATATGTATTTATAATGTGTTATTAATCAATCAATCAGCTTGCAGCCATATTGTGCTCTTCAAACAAATCAAATGCAGTTTAAAGTGGTTTCTAAATGACTGGCAAAACATTTAAGAGGAGTCTAAAAGAGGTTTAAGAGTTCTAGAGGTTGTTTCAGAAAGAGGTGGCCACGACAAAAGACACAAAAAGCCTGATAACCTTCTGGATTGCACTTTGGAATGTTAGGTGAAGGTATCAAAAATATCTTAAAACCAATTCTAAAATTTACTGGGAGGCACTGAAGAATCTAAAACAGGAGGAATGTGCTTTTTTTGGACTGCATTTTAGACAAGCTGTAATTGTGTTTGCAGAAAAACAAACTACACAGCTGAGTTCTTCAAGCTGAAACTGCAATCAAAGGTGACACTGAGGATTTTACTGTTATTTGACAGACAGTGCAGATGTTGGAAAGCATTAACTGTCCCAACACCAGTGACTATGACCTCGGCCTCGTCAATATTTAGCTGCAGGACGTTCAGAACCATGTGTGTTCTTTTGATAAATATCTGTGGAAATTAAAGAACAAATGCAACCGAATGTCATCTGCAAAATAATGGAAGCTCACATTAGGCCTGTAGATGCCACAGGGACAACATGTGGCAGCAGAAAGGGAAGTGGCACTATTTTGCATAAGTTCACAACTAAGTACAACATTTCGACACTATTATGGGTCCTTTCTTCAGTATTTATTTCATGTTAGGACTCAAACATGATGCTACAGCTTCTATTCTTGCTCCAATTTACGGGTTCCTGGATGCGCTGCATTTTTTTTTTTTTTTTTTTTTTTTTTTTTTTTTTTAAACATAAAGGCTCCAGCAAGATGCAATATGGACAGGAGAAAAACACTGAAAAGGTAAATTTAGTAGCAAAAAACACACAATGTCAGTTGTATGGAAGCAAAGAGAAACTCGTTGCCAGTATCTTCCGATTTTTGGCACCAAATGAGGCAACACAACTGATCAGTCTGACCATTTAGCAGCACAAGGTTCTATATAACGAGTATGAAGCCATCCGAAGCTAAAACAATATTTCATATGCCTCTGTCAGTGTCATCCTAATCAGAGAGCATCCAAATAGCTTTTTTTTGCATTTTTAAATTATTTTTTATTTTACATGCTGATGCAGTCCTCTACAAATCACAACCACAGTCGTTCTGGAATGATTAACTGTTTCCAAATCAAATTATTCAAGTATATATATATATATATATATATATATATATATATATATATATATATATATATATATATATATATATATATATATATATATATAGCAGAAAAACAAAAAGCCACAATGCCAGTTTTAATACTGTGCAGCCCTACTTGAAGTATGTAATCATAACAGTGTTAAAAAGGGAAAATTTTGAAGAATGTACAAACCAAACTAACCGTTAACAAAATAAACATAGGAAGCAAAGATAAAAAATAAAAGTAAAAAGTAAAAACGTTGCCTAGCTATGAGTTGTGCGTCATTGGCTCTTTGAAAGAATCTCCTGACAGCTTTTGTAAACTTTCACCAAACAGTTGAGCCTCGGCTTTGAACTCTGAAAGACAAAGAAAGAGACTTCTGTATAAACTGGTTCTTGCATGTTCGAACAGGCCTTTTACAGGAGGTAAACAGCTAACAAAACACTGAAACTAACTTGCCCAAAGGGTGTTTTTAGAGCTGTGGGAAAACCTTACGATTATTCTCACCTGAAATAATGGAACAACACTGGACACTGCATTGGGTTCTGAAGGATCCTTCAGTAGGACACAAAGGTAGTAGATGATCTGATGCTGAAAGAAAAGAATCAGATGTTAATCTATTTTCTTACAAATGCAAACTAGCAATACAACTATAGCATGGAAAAATATACATTTGCAGACAAGATGTAAATGAACTTATGCACCATGTAAATAGCTTCATTGATGACGATATCTTTGATCTTGCTCATCTCGATGAAAGTGGTGATCTCGCGGCCGGAAGCGTAGCTGGAAGACACCTGGATCCCTAAAGAACCAATGACGAGGAGTGACTCGTGGTCCACCTTCACAAAGTGGATGTGAAACATCATCCCGACGAGGGTGATGAGGATGGCGCTGGACAGAACAGCTGTGTTCTGAAAAAAGGGAACATTGATTGGAGGTTTTGATGGGTGCTGAGGGTTTTTCCTGGCACAAAATGAGTCTATAGGGACGACTACAGTAGACATTAAGAAAGACAGTAGACAGTAAGCATCATTCCAAAGGCACTGAGTCTGGGTTCTATGCATGTTCCTGTTATTTCTAACCATTTGACAAAAAAATGTCTATACATAAGTAAATAAAACTCATTGTTAAAAAAAAAAAAAAAAGATATTCATTCTCAAATCTTATAATTTTGACATGGATCATTTTAAAACCTTTTGTGGATGTGCCATAAATTCTGTTATGACTATTGGGAGCACATTGTTTCATCAGATGAGAATAAGATGTATAAGATGTAATAAGATAAGATATAGAAGTAACAAGAACAACAAACGAAATGTAACATAGAATACATTCTATCAGGAATATACTATAACATACATAAAAAGTTGACAAAAATAAATATATAATACACTTTGATTTGCCAATATTAAACATTTCCATGAATAAGTTAACTCTGAAAGACACTGTCCTTTTATCATGTCATTTCTACTGTAATGAAAATACAAGAACAATATAGTTATATTTGTAAACTAGAGATTCCAAGCTATTATATGATGTATAACACGTTGTGATTCCCATGAGTGATGCCATGGTAGGCTATCTGGACTCCCGGACTAACGCATGACTGGTGTGAATCTGATCATGACTACCACAGTGAATGCATAGGCCTGACAATGAAGCCAGAGGTGGGAGTGTGGCGAGTGCAAAGGCTACTGGGGAGATGGCGTTTAGAAATGTGCCATGAATGCCTGCGGACAAACCAAAATACTGGCTTATAAGATGAATTGTTAGTTTCTCATTTGACATCAGAGGAAAAGAAAATCCACTATTCAATTTAGGAAGAGAAATTACTGTGTGTTCATATAGTGGTGAAGCATTGACATTTAAGTGAAACTGCACAGGAGTGTGCGCACTTCTGTTGTGTACTGCTGCTTAATAATGAAGTTTCACTAGGCTTACCTGTGTGATGAAGAACGCTGCGTACGCCAGCAGCCACACGGAACAGGTGTACACCATCACCTTGCCGATGGACACTTTGGGAGAGCTGACAGTGAATTCCCGGCAGAAGCTGGAGTGACTCTGACAGTCCAGAGATATAGTTTTGCCGCTGATGTCCGTGAATGTTTCGTCCTCCATCATGAATGAGACAAAAACACAGAAAAAAGCATGAAGTAAAAAAGCTAGCGCTGAGTAAACAGCTGAGGCTCGCACTGAGCTAACGGCGGCTAGCTGCTGCGAGTAGGCAAGGTCAGCAGCCTGTGAAGAGAGAAATCGATAAATTCTTCGTGACGGAAAAGATTGTAAATGCAATATCAAGCCGCAAAAAAGATCATAATAACTATAAAGTAAGAGGAAAAAGCAATATTCCGAAGATAAGTAAAACTATTTCGGTGCCAAAATCAACGCCGACTTTGGCTGCTCCATTTGTTTTTAACACCAGGGTGTCCCGACTATATATAGTCTAGTAAAGCGGCTAACAAACACAAAAGAGGAGGGGACTGCATTAAGCGGCGTTTATGGCAACAGAAATGCTTTTAGATACTTACTAAATTTAATTATTTAACATATCTGAATTATCAATTAATATTAACAAGATGCCAGCCCGTTTCTGTTTTTATCTCCTTGTAACTGTGTAGATTCGGTGTGCGCTGGTTCACATTAAAAGCTACCCTACAGCAGCTGGATGGAGCAAAGAATTATGGGTAACGGTTGATAACTTTTCGATATTTACGCTTCGTTTTCTTAAATTGTGGATTAGTTTTTATCGACAAACTTTAGACATCGTGTGAAGAATAGAAATAATTGAATGTGCTTAAAAACAAAATAATAATGCGTAGTTTTCATAAATAGTCTTTAACTTAGTTTAATGGTCGTCCTGCTATGCTAACTGTAAAGCCTACATTTCCCAACGTGCATCGCACTATTTGTTGACTTTTGACCTCTGGATAAAAACAAGCTGATCAGCTGATGTAAAAGCAACAACATCTACAAGGGTCTGACACAATATTTCCCAACCAGCTAACTTTCTCCGCCGCTATATGTGGCAGTCGGTGGCGCCGTGTGAGACAGTGTCCGGTTTCAGAACGTGTCGGGGCAGCGTCTTAGTTCACGGCTCTCCGTCGGACTGGTAGCAGCTGCTAGGTCAGTCGATTTAAATGAAGGTTGTTTATGTCTCTTTGTGTGGCTAGTATTAGCTAATGGCTGTTTATTATTGACTTTCACGGCGTATTTTGGGGCGGAATGACTAGCATACGACCGGCTACATCCACATAGCATTGTCAGTTTGCTGAAACAAAGGAGGAGATGCAGGGCAGCTAATGTTAGCCAGCAAACTGTTATGCCAAAACAGTAAGTAATTACTGAGCTAGCCTTGGTAACTGTGCTTTCTTTTGCTGCCTTTACTATAAACTTCCTGAATATCCTCGTTAATAAGAAGCAGAGGTGCTGCAACACTTAACTTATTAGTTGTCAACTATTTAATTCATTGCGAACTATTTTAGCGATCGAATATTCTGTGATCCTTTGTAATTTGTTTGTTTTGAATAGCACACCTATTATAATACAGTTGTAACCATGTCATATTCACTTTAATCTGCTGAATTGTTGTCTTATTATACTTGATGTGTTGTAAAGTGTCTCTGGGTGTTTTCAAAGGCACCAACAAATACGCTTTATTATTATTACAATTCTCTGCAACTAAGCAAATATTTCCCGTAATGTTGAAGTAATTAACTTAAAGTTAGTTGCTGCTCAAGTCTTGATAAGTAGATCTCTTTCTCTACTGAACAACACATCATATTTTAGAACATATGTTTCTTAGCTGGTAATAGAGCTGCAACGATTAATCGATTAGTTGTCAACTATTGAATTAATCTGCAACTATTTTGACAAAGGATTTGAATGATTATTTAAGGGAGAAAACATCTAAATTATTGGATTCCAGCTTCTTAAGTGTGAGTATTTTCTGGTTTCCTTTAAATATCTTTGGATAGAGGACCTCAACTTGGGCCTTACGAAACACTAATTGGCATTTTCACTGTTTTCTGACATTTTATAGGCCAAACAACTAATCGACTAATCGAGAAAATTAACAACAGAGAATACTACAATGAAAACAAGCATTAGTTGGAGCCCTAATAAGCAGTTTTAAGGTGCTCAGCTTAATATTCAGTATTATTTTTGGGCTTTTGGCTTTTCCTAACAAAATATTACATGACATCTGTTAGAAAAGATTTACCCCACCGTGTAATAACATTGTGTCCTCCCCTGCACTGCTGTTGCAATCCCAGCAACGTACAGTTAAAGTCACAGTTCCCACTCATTATCAACACCCTGATCTGTCAGGTTTGACATGAGTAGTCAAGGCCCAGCCGTAGATAAAGGAATGAATACAATCCTAGTCTGCCAGGAGAGCTATGCCTGTGGAGGTTCAGACGAGGCTGCGTTTGAATGCGATGAATGCGGCAGCCTGCAGTGCGCTCACTGCGAACTGGAGCTGCATCGCCAGGATCGGATGAGGAACCATGATCGGGTTCGGATCGCACCAGGCCACGTTCCTTTCTGCGACTCCTGTAAAGGTGACAGCAGCTGCTCTGGAAGGCTCAGAGCGGTGGTGCGCTGCCAGGGCTGTAAGATCAACCTGTGTTTGGATTGCCAGAAACGAACCCACAGCGGAGTCAACAAGAGGAAGCACCCTCTGACACCTTATCCTCCTGCCAAAGCTGCTCAGGAGAACAGCGTGACTTCTGGGGAGTCGGAGATGGAGATCCTCAAAGCCAAGCTGGAGAAGGTTTGCAGCTTTCTGTTGGTGGATGAGAAGGAGGAGATGCAGGTAGGTTCCTGAATATTATACTCAACTTTAGACAGAAACTCATTCATGACAGGTTATGATGGTTGGGTTGATGTTTTGTGGATTCTCAGGTGAAAGATGAGGAAGACTTCGTGAACAGACTCGGCTGCAGACCAGATGAGCTCCTCAAGGTGGTTTCTATCTTTGGAAATACTGGGGAGGGCAAATCCCACACCCTGAACCATACCTTCTTTCTTGGGAGAGAAGTTTTCAAGACCTCCCCCACCCAGGAATCCTGCACTGTGGGTGTCTGGGCAGCGATGGACCCTCTGCACTGGGTCGTAGTCATCGACACAGAGGGACTCCTTGGGGCTGGTATGAGACAAATAATATATTTATTAATACTAGTAGCAGGAGGTTGTTACACCTAGTTATTCACTGCTCTTATTCCACTCATCAGGAACTAATCAGGGTCAGCGAACTCGACTCCTCCTCAAGGTTCTGGCCATTTCCGATGTGGTTATCTACCGAACGCACGCTGACCGTCTTCATGACGATCTCTTTAAGTTCCTTGGTGATGCGTCAGACGCCTACTTGAAACATTTCACCCGGGAGCTGAAGGCAACAACGACTCGTTGTGGTCTGGATGTTCCTCTGTCCACACTGGGCCCTGCAGTCATCATCTTCCACGAAACCGTCCACACCAAGCTGCTTGGATCAGGTACATTGATCAAATCATTTAGGAGTTAAACTGTACTTTGTAGGAGCCGATGTATGTTTTTTTTTCAAGGCAGATGTTGATGCTGATTGTGCATAATTAAGGTACCGCATATATTTACAGAAAGGTTTTGTTTATTTGTGTTTTACATGTTTAACCTAAAGAGAACTTCAAATATTGATCCTTCATTGTTGATAGGCTATTACTCATAGCCACGTAAACATTCATATAGTTCAGTGGACTGGATATTGCCTAAGACCATGGAGTGTTGACTCAAGATAAGGAGAGACAGCTGTATTAAAGCAAAACTAGTCCACTTTTAAAGCAGTTCCTTTTACTGGGAGTCATTTACAAAAAACACTTCTAGAAATGGATAAGAAATTATAAATATTGGATTCAGTAGCTGGATTTCCTTCAACTTGTCTCGGTCTATTTACGTTCCTCAAACTTAGACAAACCCTCTGAAACGGCCGAGCGCCTCCTCCAGGAACGTTTCAGGAAGCTGGGTCTGTTCCCAGAAGCATTCAGCTCCATCCAGTACCGTGGGACTCGCACCTACAACCCTCCGACAGACTTCAGCGGTTTGCTTCGCAGCCTGGAGCAGCAGCTGGACAACAACACCACCCGCTCTCCACGTTCTGCCAGCGTCATCTACAAAGCTCTGCAGGTGGCGATGCTTATTTGTGTACTAGTATAGTCATGCAACTGGACGTTTTGTGATATGAAAGCTGACAACGAACGTTAATGAGTCTCTCTGGTCTCCTCTTCATTCAGGCCCTGAGTGAACGCTTCAGTGGAGAGATATCAGATGAACACATGACCAGTAATTCCTTCTTTCCAGATGAGTACTTCACCTGCTCCAGCATCTGCCTCAGCTGTGGGTATGTGTGTCTCTGCTCGCTGTACCAGAGAGTAGAAATGAGCATTTACAACACTAATATATTAGAAGAATCTCACATGTTACAGCACAGAGGTTCCTACACTTTTAACCCCGGCATCTAAAATAATAATTTGTGATCCCCACTATCCTCAGTGGGGGTTTAAGCATGCGACCGTTGCACTCATAGGTCCATTTTAACACAAAAAGAAAACACAATAAAACATAAAAAAACGATTATTTTCCAGTAATTTAATGCAGGTTAATGGCAGAATACATCAGTCAAGAGTTATCTTGACATATTAAGTGTGCTCCTACTTTCAGGTCGGGCTGTAAAAGAAGCATGAATCACCTAAAAGAAGGACTTGATCATGAAGCCAAACATCGCTGCCGCTACTCCGCACAATACGACAACCGCATCTACACTTGCAAGGTAAATACAAACACAAAATTAGCATTCTGTAAGCATGTTAAGCACCGTTAGTGATTGGGGCTGAATCTCCTAAACTGTGTCAAAACATTTCTACTTGAATTTCATTTTGTGGAAGAGGAAGAAGTCACAATGAGGGAAATCTGTTGAGCAGAGTGAAAGAAGAGTAATGATTTTGTTGGTGCAGCCAGAATCCCATGTGTAGTCACCATACTGTGAACAGGTGCACAGCACAGTTAGAGCACCTACATGCCATTGCACCACATTTCAGGTGGTTTGTGCTGAATGTTCTCCTTCAGACTCCTCAAGACATTACAGTAGAACTCGGCACCGACAGTCCAACGCTGGGGCATTAATTCAAGGCGCACAACCACATGAATGTTGAAGGATACAACAATCAAAAACTTGAATAAAATGATGCAAAATACGTCCAAAATGACTCAAAATGGGTCTTAAACAATTCAAAATTTGTCCAAAATATTTTACAATTTGCCAGTTACTCAGTATTGTCCAAGACAACTCAAGAATTATCCACAATGATTCAAAAATGTGTCCAAAATGACAAAGAACCTGATTAAAATGCCTCAAAACTTCCAAAATTACTCAAAAAGTCTCCAAGACTACAAGAACTTGTCCAAAGTTATTTCAAATGTCTCCAATGTTGCTCAAACATTAGCAGGACTTTATATTATTGTGTATTCTTGTAAAAATAAGACAGTAAAGATGAGACAGGAACAAAAAAAAATGCCAAAGAGTTACACAGTAGAACTGCGTTGACTGCTTGATAAAACAGCGTGAAAACAGTTAGCTTCCTCCTGCTGCTCCTGACCTGATGCTCGTTCTCCATTCTTGGAGACTGCAGCTTCTCTGCTGTTAAATAGCTGATTGGCTTCCTAATGGTAGCCTCCTCTGGTCACCATGACGATCCTCCACATGAAGGTTGGATCATCCAGCTGCTGACTGACACAGAATGTGATGTTTGAACTCCATGGAGAAACCCCAAATATGCACAAAATCATCTGTAGCATCCGCATCCTGACTCGTGATCGTTATTTCTCTCACATGATGCGTCTCTGAACTTTCTGACTGCACCATGTGTTTCTGCTTGACAAGTTTCTGATGTCTGTGTCTTCTTCAGGCCTGTTATGAGGGAGGAAAGGAGGTCATAGTGGTTCCCAAAACGACGGCGTCGTCTGACTCACCGTGGTTTGGTTTGGCCATTTACGCCTGGTCAGGGTGAGTCCAGTGAGCGCTATGGAAGCTAGTACATATAGTCTAATACACTGCCATTACGTAAGACTTACTGTCAGCTTGTTCAGGAAGTTTTTATATCGTCTGTAAACTTGTCACCATGATACCGAAGCTGAGATGTTTTTGTCTTTGCTCCAGGTATGTAATTGAGTGTCCCAACTGTGCAGTGATCTACAGAAGCAGGCAGTACTGGTATGGAAACCAGGACCCAGTGGAAACAGTGGTCAGGACAGAGATCCAGCACATCTGGCCCGGGGTAAGGCCTCAGTGGAGCAGCCAAAATGAGATTCTGCATAAACCAATTAAACAAAACCGAAAGCCAAAATTTCAGCAGTACATCCACTGTGAGCTGCATTTGGCATGTATACCTGCCAACTAGTCACATCCCAATCAAAAATAATGCTAGATGTTAGCAATTTAAAATGATGAATTTTTCTATTTCTTCCAGCATGCTGGTCAGTATTCAGTGATAAAACTGACTCACACTTACACAAACATGACTAAAATATTTCAATTTTGAATATTTACACTGTTTTCTTCTTCTTAGTCTGACGGTTTCTTGAAAGACAACAACAACGCTGCTCAGAGGTTGCTGGACGGAGTCAAATACATTTCTCAGTCTGTGTCCGAACTCAGCGTCAAACCTGCCAAAGCCGTCACCTCCTGGCTCACCGATCAAATCGCTCCCGCCTACTGGAAACCCAACTCCCTCATCCTGGTACGTCACCAAAACCTGGTGTAGTAGACTATTTTTAACATACACAAGACTGTGTACTAGATATTTACCATGCCTGTGTTGCAGAAATGCTATAAATGTGCAGAGGAGTTCCAGCCCAACGACACAAAGCACCACTGCCGAGCCTGTGGAGAAGGTTTCTGCGACGCCTGCTCCTCTAAAACCCGACCGGTCCCGGAGAGGGGCTGGGGCCTGGCTCCCGTCAGAGTCTGCGATGCTTGTTTCCATAACAGGGGAATCCCAACTGGTATGCAGATTTAATCCTGGATGTGTTTCCTGACAGTGTGCTGTAAGTATCTGATGGTAAATATGTGTCTTCCTGTTGTAGAGCTGCTGGACGCTGCCTTGGAGGAGGAGGGAGGGACGCTGATCGCCAGGAAGGTCGGGGAGGCCGTTCAGAACACATTAGGAGCTGTGGTTGGTGCTATTGACATACCTCTTGGTGAGCAAAGACTTTAAATAAAACCCCTTTGAAACTCCTTTCTGTTAACCTAACAATATCTGGATGTGTCTGCTTCATGTCTGATTTCACACGCTGCGCACTTTTCCCCAAAAGTCACAAAAGCAGTCTTACTAGTTCAGCCTTTTCACCTTCAACATGGCACAAGTAACATTAACGGATAGTTACACACAAGTGAAACTACTCTGAGTTCTGTGAAGCAATTTCTGGGAGGCTTTTTCAACATTTCAGTAATAATAGTTAAGTTAAAAATCAGACAATTCCTTCTGTTTTTGCAGGTTCTTGTTGATAAATGGTCTAGTTTGGGAAATTTTTAAAAAGATAACATACCTTTTAAACCTTCTGGTGAATTTTGGGATTCAGTGGATTAAACCTTTGGTTTGTTAGTAGATGCTTCACAGTGATTTTAACAGCGTCTTTCCTGTGTGTCCAGGCCTGGTGAAGGACGCTGCTCGCCCGGCCTACTGGGTCCCAGACCAGGACATCCACTCCTGCTGCGAGTGCCAAAGGGAGTTCACCGCCCGTCTCTCCATCCACCACTGTCGGGCCTGCGGTCAGGGCGTCTGCGACGACTGCTCCCAGGAGCGACGCCCGGTTCCGTCCCGCGGCTGGGACCACCCGGTCAGGATCTGCAACGGCTGCAGCCAGAAACCCGGAGAGCTCTAGCAGGACCAGAAGCTGAAGCTGGAACACTGCGAAAACTGGAAGTGACAGCGTTTTGAGTCTGGCTGAAAAGGCTTAACTTGGGGTTTTCTGGCTAGTAGAACTCGTCTTTTTTTATTTGGTCTCACTTCACTTCAGTCCCTTCTTGATCTTATTTCACTTTAATATGCCTGTAATTTTACACTGTGAAGAGTCAAACTTAAATATCAAGAAGACAAAGCATCTCAGAAAGATCATGGAAGTGAGTATTTTTCATGCTTGATCATGACTGATTTCAGGTAAACATCCATGTGGCCCTTTAGATCCGTTCAGTCATATTAATACACATGGATCCCTTTGACAATCCCTCCCAGTATGAGCTACTAATACATTAGCACCTTTTGTGTGGCACAGCATAGACATGCTGACTGATTTTATACTGATATCAGATTGTAAGTTGATTTCTGCACGAGTCCAGGGTGTGAAATTCAGGTCTGGCTTTAGAGAGAAAGATGGAAAACCCTCAAAATGATCCAGCACTTTTAATTTTGACCCATGTTTGAATGCCTTTACAGTAGTTTTCCTGCTAGCGTTAGCTTTTCTGCCACCTTTTGGCTTCACAAGGTTTTTGTTAGAACAGTCAGAAGCCAACAGTGTACTGTAGCATCCAGATGCATTCCAACTTCTATATAATTTCATAGTAATTACTACTTAATTAACCCCTTGATCCTTTGTGGCTGTTTGTGAACTTGAACGGGCCGATGATAAAAGAGCAGCCTTAATAATGCTGTTAAATTTTACATAGAATATACAGGAACATATATGGGAAAAAGTTTACTTTAATAGGGAAATCTTTAAGTTTTGTCAATAAATGTCAAAGCTACTATCTGTTAACAGGACTAGTGTGACTGCAGTGGGGTTAAGTGATGCTGCTTTTATAGCGTTGCTGGCTCACAGTAGCATAACGGTACAGAAAAGTCTTCCTCTTTGAGGCTGGCCCCTCAAAACGAGACAACTCAGGCTGTGCAGCTGGTCAGCTCAGAGCTTTCAAAAGAGATGCAGCCATGTTTGCTTGTGTTTTACAGAGTAGATAGATATGACACATCATGCTGACAGGCTTTTGTGGCATCTGACTGATTTTTTTTTTTTTTTTTTCGCTGACTGACTGGGAGAGTTGGTTTGATGTCAACAAATAAGCTGAAACAGAAGGAGATGATGATCATTGAATATAGATATCACATGGAACCAATCAATACCTTGTGTTCATGTATACTCATATTATTAAACTGCAGAAACTCAACATCTGTGTGCGTCATTCAGGAGCAAGTACAATGCAACCGTGTTTAATAAATCTTTCAGAATAGCATCGGGATTCAACTGTTAAAAAAATATGTATTGATTTACAGTATAAACAGCATCGTTCCATTTAATTTGCATTAAAGAGTCCATATTCTACACATTTACTGGTTTAGAATTAGTTTTGGGGGTCTAACAGGATATGTTTACATCCTGTCATGCCCAAAATCCCTGCTCAACCTCCATTTGTTTTAGCTCCTGTCTCTAAGTCCCCCTCCTGAAAAGCCAAGTCCAAGTAACCCCATATCTCTGATTATATTCCGAGAGAAGTAGCTCTAGCAGAAATGGGTAAATTTGGCAGACATCGAGGAAGTTGCTCAGTCTTTAACCAAACTAGCTGCTTGCTGTTACACAGTGACGTACACTACAGGTCAAAAGTTTGGAAGCAAGATCAAATTTTTACAAAAAAATATCAGTTTCACTGGTATACTTGGCCACAAAATAAACCTGATTATTATATAGAGTCACTCATCTGAATATATATATATATATTTTTTTTACTATAATTATGAGGTATTTGTTCTGTATTCACTAACATTAGTGCTTTGTCTGACTGCAGGACGTTTGTGCTGAATCCAGTCATATAGCGGGTCAATATATAATTGAGGGACTTTTGAAGATCATGTGATATATCTTGCATACATTTTTAGTAAAAGTAAAAAAGTTCACTTGAAAGTATTTGATATATTAAGCTTCGATTTTGCAGACATCTGTATTAGTATCCATATTTTTTGCTGTAAAATTTCAGGCAAGTCAGAGATTGTGGAGCAGAAACTATTCAGAAAAAGTGATGGTTTGAGATGGAGTGACTCTTACTGTTAATTGCACTTACAGTGTATAAATTAATTTTAAAAAAACAAGCATAAAAAATAACTGAACAGCAGTGAATGTGCTACTAATATCCTGTATTTGGTTTCTCTTTTGCAAGTCAGTGGGTCTCATAAAACATAACCAATGTGGACTTGAACATAACATGAGCACCATTAGCAGAGCATGTAAAAATATATATTAAAAATAAAGCCCCTATTAGCAAATATTGTATTGGCAGGTTTTTTTTTTTTTTCAATCCTACATTAAAACGTTATAGAGTGCAGATGATCAAAGAAATACAAGTTCCACTACTGAGACACTCGGGGGATGTTGGTGCTTCTATCCAGCGATGTTAAAGAGCTTGTGGCTGAGCTCTGAGGGCAGAGAGAAGAAGAGCAGAGCCACAAAGAGAACAACCAACACAGCAGCCAGCAGCAGCAGCACACAGTGCAGCTTGTAGTGTCTCCAAGCCAGAATACACACCGTCCTCACTGGGCTCAGCAGCCACGACATGCTGGTGCTGGGACGACTGCACAGAGAGATTCAGAAGTCAAACAGCGGCCATACATTGTTAAGAAAGTACTCAAGAATTTGTGGATTAAGGATATATACATATATAATACCTGCCTGATATCATTTTCAATTTATCACACTCTAAAACTCACATAAACTAATGTTTTGGCCTTCTTGGAAAGCACAAACAAGCTGTAAACAGAATCCTGACATCATCTTGGAGGTCAGTGGAAGACATTTTGTTAGCAAACAGTGGCATACTTACACGTCCTGCAGATATGGAGCAAAGTAAGCATTTACAATTATGAAGAAAAAATTTTGTACAGTTTTAAAGACCTTGTACATCATGGCAGTATTTTCTAATGACTTCTGCAACTCTGAATTTTCTATGATGAAATCTTGAAACACGTGTCTTTGTCGCAAAAAGAAATAATCATGCATTTGGTTCTTTCAAAAATATATTATAGATCTTTGAGGAATATGACAAAATTTACTGGGTCTAAAATATACACACACAGCAATGCTAATAGTTAAATGTCCCTTAGCTATTTTCACCTCAACTAGGCACTTTAGATAGCCGTCCACAAGCGTCTGGTTCCATCTTTGACTACTCATCTTAACAGAATTGGTGCAGTTTTTACATTGATCTCCAAGTTTTAAGTCCTGATTTAAACCCCATCAAGAAACTGTGAACTGTGACGACTCAAGTCTGTGTCAGAAAGCCGACAAATTTAGTTAAACTGCATCAATTCCGTCAAGAGAAAGGTCAAAGATCCAACCAGAAGCTTGTGGACGGCTACCAAAAGCACCAAACTGAGGTGAAACTGGCCAATGGATGTTTAACCAGACATTAGAATTGCTGTATGTATATTTTTGACTAAGTAGAATTTGTCATATTTCCAGAAGACCTGTAATAAATCTATGAAAGAGCCAAAATGCATTATTGTTTGTGTGTGACAAAGATACATGTATTTCAGTCATTCCATCATAGAAACTAAGAGTTATAAGAGTCACTGGGAACTCAAGATTGCCATGAGATACACTTTCTTTACAAGTGTACGTAAATCTTTGTTCATGACTGCATTTATAGTTCTGGGAGGGCACCTGGTGAATCTGTGTCAAACATTCAGCTTTCTCTCTGCTCACTTCTGAGAGAATTTCCTGACTGGTGGCGGCTGAATGCTTTGTTACATTCACCGTATAGTCACTGATTTGGTTTGCCTCTTGCTGAAAACAATGTTGTAAAAGTAGACAGTGAACCAACGATACAAAACACTAAATTGTCTTAGGGCTCTAATTTACAAGCATCCTTTGTCATACTCCAGTACTAATGTGATCCATTGATAAAATAAAATGACTATTTATTGCATCTTTAATGATTTTTAACATGTAATCTGTGGAAGTCAGTTTATTTCAAATTGTCAAAACAAACAAAAAATAAATATTGCACGCATTTCAACACATATAAATACACAAAGTCATCGTAAAAACAGGCAAGTTCAGTTTAGTGCAAACAATAACTGTATTCGGTGAAACGCAGATTCACAAACAAAGGCTGCAACACGTATGAGGTCAACCACAGGCGAAGTTTAACGGGGACACCACACAATCTGCCATCTGATATGGAGACAGGGTCGTGTTTTTTCAACCCTTTTCACAGCTCTGTTCAAGTGCACTTTAATCTTATTCCAATGAGATCATCTTTACATTAACGTTAAAGACAAACAGGGTTGGTGATTTGGTTCGTGTCAAACTGGAAAGACAAGTCATGCCAACACACATGACCTCTGTGGTCAGTTATCACAATGATGCATGCATATTCACACAGAAGCCTCGCTTTTGGTCGATAACAGTGATAACCTTTAAGTGTTTGTTGCTTCGGAGGACTTAGAAAACAGACCTGGTCAAGTGATGTTTGCAAATAATTAGTTTCATTCTCATGTGCAGGTTTTTTGTGTGTGAGGACAGTGGATTAAAGATCATTTAGACTATTACACTGAAACATGAGTATATTGATTAAGCGACTGAATTGTGCTTGTGCAATTCACATATAGAAATGGGAAGAAAAAAAATAACTATTTGCAAACACTGTCTAACCTAAGTCTGGCTTGGTTGCTTTGATTAAATATTTAACTCTGCCGTTTAACTAAACCCCACAAACTGTTTATTTGATTAATTTTGAAGGTATGTTGTTCTCCGTCTCATTGAATTTCATAGGAAAATAGACATCTTTTTTTTTCAGTTCTTCATTATTATTCTTATACAAGTGTGCAAAGACTGCAAGAGATATAACAGTTTAAAAACGGGTAATACTTTGCTTTAACCCCCTATTTAGCATTCATGAATGGTTTCTAACATTCTATAATGTAGATGTAAATAGACATTATTACTCTTCAGCAACTGTAACACTTCCTGAGGCTGGGAGATAAACAAATAACACATGACAACATATTAAAACACATAGAAGTTAGAATTATTGACAAAAAATGCTCATCAATAATCACTTAAAATGTCCTTACATCCATCTACAACTACATTATATCACATTACAAACCATGTTTATATGAATGCTAAATGGAAGGGAAGGCCAAAGTGTTACCACAAATGTCCTCCATTTGTTCCCTATTAACCCAAATGAATAGCAGAAGCTGTAGCTTAATGTGAGGTCATATAGCATCACTTGAAATGAATGTCCTTGCAATCATCTGACCACTGAACCCGACACTGACAGGGGCCCAATACGCAAATTAAAAGCTGCAGAAACGGATAAAGAAATATTTGATCAGGGGTTACTTGTGGCATGTGATTGCTGTTTAGTCAGTTCAAGGATGGAGTTCAGATAGTGAGCGTTACATTTGTTCGGCTTGTTGCAGATTGGTTAGAGCTCATTGTATAGGGAGTGTAAGGAAACAGTCAGTTCGGGTGGTGTCTACCTCTGTCCTCGGTGCTCAGGTGGAAGGTGGCGAGCTGGTTGTGAAGACTTAGACTGGTTGAGAGAGAAGGAAATGAGACAGCTTTCTTTCTCCTTCCTTGTGGGTGCATCTACTCTCTGGTCTCCCCCCCAGCTGGCCACCCCCCACCCGTCCCACCCCCATCCTCCCAGCCGTGACTCAGGCCCCCAGCAGCTTCTTGACCAGGTAGCCCGGCATGCTGTAGAGGAAGAGGCCCAGCATGATGAGCAGCAGCAGGGCCAGCACGATCTTGATGATCAGCCACTTGTAGCGGTTGCACACCAGGTAGCGGATGGCTTTCAGCGGGCTCAGGAACCACAGGAAGGTGGTGTCTGGGCGGCTGGATGGGAGGAAAGAAGAGGTGAAGAGGAAGGCATGCGGGTGGACGGAGGGGTGAGTTAATGGAGGGTGAGGAGGAGTAGATGGAGAAAGAAAAAAAGGGGGGGTGGGAGGAGTGAAAGACAGGAAGAGAAAGATGGCATTAGTGGTGAGTAAGCCATGTTGCATTGTATTATTTGTCACTACTGCATACTCACAATCCACATTTCTATCAATACCATGTTTCAGAGGAGCAAAAAAACCACATCACAGACCACAGAGTGGAAGCTTTCCAATATGCAGGATGAACATGTTGAGAAAAATGGATGGACGAGTGGTCAACCAACAGCTCCACACTATGACATTTTGTCCAGGGTTGTTTCTGCTGCTCTTTAAAACCCACTGCCCCCCTGGGAGAGGCTGTCCTTTAATCTCTCTCATTTAAAAAATGTCTGACCATATTTTCACTTGATACAACTTTCTTCATCCCAGGCTTTTACAGGCACACTAGTGTATGTATTTTCAGTCTGTTGATTTGAATCACATCCTGGATATGATGCGATGTTCTTATACATACAGTGTGTAATTTGTGCCACTAGGGGGCCTTCATTCAAAACGATAATGACTTCTGTAGTTTGATGATGTCAAGTAGCATGGGCTTTGTTGATGAAATTATGGCTGACATTTTCACAGACAAGTTATTTTTAGCCACGTATAAATAAAAAATTAAATGAAATCCTGCAAAATGTATTCATTTACATAACATTAGGAAGGTAGTTTGCCTACAATCACTCGTCCTTCATTTTCTTTATTGTTCATGAGTTCATATACAAACTGTTCTTCTTCCTTCTGCATTTTTAGGCGTGTCTTCAGTGTTGACCGTATTTTCCTGATTTTGACAGACAAAATGAAACACGCACTGTAATTTTGAATAAAAATACATATGGCTTAGAATTTGAACACTGTTGGAGAAACATTTGGGATTATGTCAGCACACAATATATATATTACACCTTTATTACTCTAAATAATACTAAAACCAAATAAAATTTGGTTCTCAGCTCTCGCTGGATGATTTACTGCATAATTCTGCATAGCTTTATGTAGTATTTGGTAGTATATTCAGATGTCACTAAAGATCTATTGCTGCAGGAACCTCTGGACAAGACCGGCTCAGTAGTAGCTAGAAAATGTCACTGAAATTTTCTTTTCTTTTGCTTTTTTAAAAATGACAATATAAAGAATAACATAGAATTGAAAGGCCTCTACAATAAATGCAAAATTTACCATTAAGTAGCTCTGCTTCCTCCATTTATCAACGCTCAAGCTTACATCCTTAACCTAAATGGCTGCTGGTACCGTATGTTGTGTGAAATTAATTGCAGAAAATGTTTTGTTGCTGTGGCACCTCAGAACACCACCTGATCTAGTCATAATTACAACTCTTAAGACTCCCCTGAAAGCTCTAACAATCTGTATCCACACAACATGACCTATTGTCAGCTAAAATAAAGATGTTCAATGTAATTAAACATGTATTTATTTAATATAACGCTATATTGTCAGAGTATTCTTAACTCTCACATTAAATATCTTTTGAGGCATTAACACAGCAATCCTTCCCATCTCTAGCATAGTGAACTCACCTCTACCTAAAAACATCCCTGCACCTTCCCAAATCAAACAGTTGGTCATAAATGAGATGTACAATGACAAATGGTGGCAAAACACAAACATAGCAAATGATAGGGGGACTATTCTCCTTCTACGACAGCACAAGATAAAAGTGGAGGAGTGAGTCTGGTAGGACAGAAGAGACAGAACTCTAGTAAAGACAGGAGATTCTGGGGCGCAAATAGAGAAGCAGAGACAGTGAGGAGGGGGCGGAGGCTACCAGCGCATCAGGCCCCCAGCATCTTCTTGACCAGGTAGCCGGGAATTGAGTAGAGGAAGAGGCCCAGCATGAGCAGCAGCAGTATCAGCCCCAGGGCCTTGAGGATCAGCCAGCGGTAGTTGTGCCAGATGAAGTAACGAATGGACTTCAGAGGGCCGAGAAACCACATAAGACTGGTGTCCGGGCGACTTTGCCAAAGAAGGGAGAGAAAGAGGGAGGGAAGGAATGCAGATGAGGCAAATAGAGGGAGGAAGGGGAAGGAGAAAGAAGAGTCACATGAACAAAAAAAAAAGGAGGGGGAAGGGACGAGGAGGGGAGAGACAGGGAGACAGTTGAAGAGATGGTAGGAGGAGAAACGAGTGTGTAACAGTGGCCTTTTGACAGTGCAGAAAGCAGCGGCAAATCACACGTACAAGTTTACAACTCTGTTATGATGCGCTGCTTTTTGCATTGCAAGAATGACTTTCCTGGAGAGAAAGATTAAGGGACACTTGCTCACGTCTGTGTCTCTTTCTGCTCCACACAAACAACCACATTTTCTAACAGTGAAACCAGTGTGTGTGTGTGTGTGTTTGTGAGATTCTAATATTGTTTCAATAAATTAACGTGTTTATATCTTACTTTGGTTTCTCCAGTGGATCAGGCTCATTTCGTCCAAGTCCCACCGGACTTTTCTCTGCTTCTTCGGCTGTCAGCAGGTGGAGCTCGGCCTCAACCTTCCCCTGTGATGCCAGGTTTGGAAACATGAAAATCAAAATTGGAATGTTTTTGAAAGTTCCAGTGTGATGTGTTTTTTTTTTATGTATTTCTTTTGTAATATATTTGACCAGTTAAAATGGTTTTATCCGATTTGAACTTTAACAATATGTATCTGGACAGTTATATAATTTTTTTTCTTCATAACTACTATGATTTTAACATTTCTTTTATTTGAACTGATTTATTATAGGTTCTTTTTTGGCCTCCCCAGAGAGCCTGCTGCCGCTGCTGGAAACAATCCTAGAGGAAACACTGTAAGGCATAATACAAGGTAAATAAAAGGATTTCTCATGTAATGTCAGACTACAGTCATGATTTTGCTCTTGCAAAAATCCTGTCCTTGCTCAGTATTTCATGCCGGACTTACCGTGAGCTCCATCTCATCGTTCTCATCGCGGGCCACAAACGGCCACCATCCTTTCACCCTCTTCTGCTTGAATATGGAGATGGTGGGCAGCTCCTGCTCATTTCGGATCATGTCAATGGAGCACTGCTTTGCTGTCTTGGCGCCACGAGGGAACCGATTCAGGTCCAGCTCAATTGCACCTGAGCAGTGATGTCAAAAGCAGTTAGTAAATGTACTTACTGGGAAATCGGCTGTATGAAAATGCAGTACTTGTGAGCACAGAGAACCGGAGAGAAGCTACATGGTGATGTACACTACTGTTCAAAAAGTTTGGAGTCATCCAGGCTATTTCATGTTTTCCATGACACCCACACTTTTATTCATGTGCTAACATAACTGCAGAAGGGTTTTCTAATCATCAGTTATCCTTTCAACACCATTAGCTAAAACAATGTAGCATTAGAACACAGGAGTGATGGTTGCTGGAAATGTTCCTCTGTATCCCTATGGAGATATTCCATTAAAAATCAGTCGTTTCCAGCTAGAATACTCATTTACCACATTAACAATGTCTAGACTGGATTTCTGATTATTATCTTCATTGAAAAAAAAAGTTTTTCTTTCAAAAATGAGGACATTTCTGAGTGACCCCAAACATTTGAATGGTAGTGTATGTATTACTGCAGAAAAAAACAGAACAGAAAACATAAAGCAGACATTTCTATCAGTCCTCACCCAGGAAATCATCAGCAGAGAAGTGATCTGCATCCCAGACCTGCAGCGTGAGACGAGGAGGGATTTTATATTCGGTCTCGTCCCAGGAGAACATGGATTCCTTCTTGGAGATTACAATCTTCTCCTCAGCCATGAGGTAATCAAAGGGGAAGACGAAGCGCCAGTTGAAGTTGCCCTCACCTGTCAGTGAGTGGTAGTGCACATCTGTGTCCTGTTTGTCCTCCTGCTGCCCTTTCAGCCATCTGTGGAAGCAGCCATCAGAAGAAGATCAAAGTCGGGCTCATCTCTGGGGTCATGTTTTAGTGACTAGACAGGTTTTTGTTGTTGGATTTTATCATTCATGCATTAGTAAGATCTAAAATGAAGAAACTTGCAATTCTCTGTCAGCTACTCTATATCAATTTGGTGATTTAAACAAGAGCATAGGACATGTTAAAAGTAGCAGTTTGCTAACAAGAGAGATGATGCTAGTAGGTCAAAATCAAAACACATAATGCGGCTCCCCAAAAGCAAATCAAATTTATAAAATGTTTGTGTCAAATCTGATTTGTTGTTGGAGTTTCACACTATTCGCAAAGCCATGCATACATAAAGACTGCAAAAATGCGTATAGTGAAATTTCTCCAAATGACTTATTGAGGAAAAAAAAAAAGGTCATCTTTGATGTTTAGATGCAGATCGCAACTCGAGGATCAAAGCCTGGGATTATTCTTGTCCGGCTTTAGCTGTTTAATTAACAGCTGAGTGAGGGTGGCTTCATGAGTCAGGAGGAGCAGGAGGGATGCTGCACTCTCAGTTCTCAAAATGCACCACTAAAAAGCTGACGTAAGATTTTTGTCAGCATACAACAGCTCAGCTTGGAATAATCCTGAAAAAACTACATCAAACAGTGCTAAGACTTGGTAACTGAGATGCATAAATTAGGCTGGGAAAAAGGCTGCAGCGAGAGGGCATTGGGAAGTTTTTAACTAAGGGAAAATAAAAAACATGCCTGCTCTCATATGACCCAAAACCTGAATCATCACTACTGTATAACAACACTGGATCCATCTGAAACAACCCCAGCTCTCCTTTCTCTCCTGTCCCTGTGGGATAGTTGGGTCGGCTGCGGAAATCTGAAGCAAAAATCTGAATGTGATGTTGATTATGAAAACGCATCCAGTGTTCAGGGTTGTTTGAGGATGGCGTCCTGTTTGTTACAGTATAAAGTCCAGAGATGACACATCCACTGGTGACATCAGCTGAGGGAGAAGTGAGTTTGCTTAAGAAGATGTGGGAGTGACGAGGCGCCAAAAACAGCAACATCAGCATATAATGCTTAAAAAATAAAAATCAAATCCAGGCTGTGAAATAACAATGTTGTTAAAAACCTCGGAGCTCTGTCATACAGGCATGCATACAATCATCAAGCACTTCGTCACAAACACCAAACTAGAGCCTTTTTGTGGAATTATCCAATCAGCTGGTACCAGATGGGCTGATCTGACTCTAAAACTGCTGATCTCCAGGGATTTTCACCACAAAATGCCCAGGCTTTCCTCAGAATGTGACAAAAAAACTAAAACCATCCAGTGAGCAGCAGTTTTTTGAGCAGTGATGAGATGTCAGACTGGTTGGAGCTGTCAGGAAGGCTGCGCTAACTCTGATAAAAAAACTTTTTGCAACTGTGCTGAGCAGAAAAGCATCTCAGAATGAATGGCATGTCAAACCGTACAGGCCGGAAAAAAAAAAAAACACCTCGGGTTACTATTGTCAGGCAAGAACAGAAATCTGAGGCTACAGTGGGCACAGGTTCAACAAAGCTGGACAGTTGAAGAGTTGGGGAGAAAAAAATAGCCTGGCTTGATGAATTTCTACTGAGGCTACAGATGGTGGGCTCAGAATTTGGCGTCCACATCTCGACTCCACGGACCCAACCTGCTGGGTATCAACAGTCCAGGCTGTTGCAGTGGGTGGTACAATTGTGTGGGAAAAGTTTTCTTTGCACACTTGGGGCCTCAGAGTACGAACAAGTCACGATATGAATAAAACAGTTTGTCCGACTATTGTTTCTGACTGCAGGACAATGCACCACTTCAGGGAGCTCAAAGTCACCAGATCTGAATCCACTAGAGGACCTCTGCAATTTGGCAGAACAGCAGCATGAATGTGCAGCTTGCAAATCTGCAGAAATTTGGCGATGAATCATGTCAACATGGAGCAGAATCTCAAAGAAGTGTTTTCTAACATCTTTTGGAATCCATGTCAAGAAGAACGGAGGCTGTTTTGAGAGCAAAGGGAGGCCCAGTGTTAGTATGGTGCTCCTAATGAAGTGCTTGGTGAGTATACAGTACAGTGTGCTTCCATGCAATTGTGATTTTTCTTATTATTCATCTGAAAACTCTTTTTTACAAGTAATGTCCAGAAGCAACTGCAGTAAAGGACTGAACCACAACACATCAGAGACAGGAAGTACGGTTTTTGAGGTTGATGCTGAGATTGACACTAAAGAAATTGAAAAGATAATTCATTCTGGCATCATCTAATTCTATTAATGAAGTTGCTCAGGTGGATATTTTTATGGTTACAGTAAATCAAATGACAACATGCAGTGTGAAAGGACTCACTTGTACTGACTATAACCCACAGTGACAGCTCACTATGTGGTTTTTAACCTACCGTTTTGGCTTTATTGCTCACAACTTGTGAAAACTCTTAAAACAAGCTGCATACTACCTGCCAAACAGCAAGCAGACAAAGTCAACATTTAGCTGGTAAATATTGTGAAGCATTTGTTTGCTACACAGCCACATATTTACACCACTGACACTCTTCAGGTGGCAGAAATACAACTGAGCCAATATATAATTGCGGGACTTATTGTAACATAGTTAACAGGTATCATAGTTGATATTTTTGCTGTTTTCAGGTCTAAAATCAACATGGCCGCCTATAACCAAACACCACATGACATTTTTGCAGAAAGATTCTTGTAAAATATTATTATATAGTTGAGTATAATTGAAACTGAAAATGATTTATAAAGATATTGTAGTAAACCTGTTGACATGCCATAAATCCACACTTGACTCACACACTAGTTTATATTAAATAATTCAGAAAGCCTTGGAGTCTTGCCAGTCTTTTCTTCAGGAGGAAATGACATCATGTGGAGCAGGTCATGTGATCTGGAATTAACACACTTCCTTGAGAGGTGTTTTTGTAATGGGTAACTTAGTTGAAAGTGATTTCTTGGACATTTTCCAAATAAAATTTGATATACTTCCCAAAAAAGAAATATCTGTCATGATTATCTCAACTTAATAAAAAGAACACCATCAAAACAATTTTTGAATGAGCTCATTTTATTATTGTTTAGCTAATTAGAAGGTGGTTGTTATTAAATTCGGATGGTTATATAGTTGACATTTTAGTGATATCCAGTAATTTTTATGAATAAGTGATTGTTTCCATAATAAATAATTATGGAATTTCCAGACATGATCATGATAAATTTTATTTATTTTTTTTTACTTTTAATAAAAATGTATGCAAGATATATCCCATGGACTTCAAAAGTCCCTCAATTACATATTAACCCAACTCTGTATCTGCTGCTTATGTGAATTGGCTGTAAAATGTTTAATAACCCAGTGAGACTCCAAAGAGTAAAGCCGACGACAGAGTTGCAAAATGGAAACGGGAACTTTAGAGCTATATTACAGGTAGTAATCAAGACATTTTATATATGAAAAATAAAGTTTGTTTTCCAAGTTACATCAAATGTATCTTTGTCTTTTCTATATGATAGAATATTTGCCATTAAATTGTGATTCTATAAATGCAATTTGGACTGTCAGATTTCCCTTAAATTTGACAGACCTATAATCATACTGAAGTTATTCTTGTGGTTTGGTCCTTTACTGTTCTATTTTTTTCATTAGGCCTTCAGCGTGCTGATAGGAGAGTTTCAGACAAGCGAGGATGCGTGCTGGATGAAGAGTTAAAACAGGAAGGGGCATAAAAAAATGATTGAGGGGCTTCAGGGGGGAGGAAAGGAGGGTATTTTGTACGAGCCATGCGATGGAATCGTGTGTTTACCCCCTGACATAGATGTCAGACATCTTCTCTCCTGTCATGAAAGCATCGTCCTCTAGAATTACGTCATCAGTGTTCCAAATAACAACACGAAGCTCAAAGCTAGACACCAGCAGAGCATTGACCAGAGAGGAGAGAAAGGACGACAGACAGACAGGAGACACACCACAGACAGAGAGACGCGACACAAACACGCACACAGAAAAAATGGAAACAAAACAAAACAAAAAAAAATAATGGTTAACTGCAAAAAAAAAAAGTCCACACACAGCTTACACCCACGGGATGAGGCTTGGTGGCCCCGTCCCGCTGTACCTACCCCCTGACAAATATGTCACTGGACTTTTCCCCAGTGAAGTAATCATCGTCCTCCAGTATTACTTCGTCTGTATTCCAAATAATCACCCTGAGCTCATATCTGGTAAGGGGGGGAGGAAGGGACACATACACACATAGTTGGACTTATATTTGACATTATTAGAGAGCTAACTATTCAAACAGACTCACCATAATTTAACCCGGGGATTAAACTACATTTTCTGTTGAAAAAATGTCAAAACTTTAGACATTTTAATAGAAAGAAATATCTTTCCCTCTGAATTTGCACTGGATCGATAGATTTATAAGAAAACACACTAATCAAAGTGCTTATTATTGACTTATTGCTCCAGTCAGGGTGTACCTCTTTGGTTTCCGTGGTGATATATCAATCGCAGGTCCAGGAGCAGGCATGTCCATAGGAAACATGTCCACCCACATCTCAATACGGCCCTTCAAGAGAAGAAATATGTTACTGTAATTATCAGGCTGATGAGCTTCAGGGTTCTAGGCGACGTGGCTCTACCTGTTCGATCCCGGGTTTGTCAGGGTTCAGCAGGGGTCTGGTCTCCACGTGTTCAGGGACCAGCTTGCAGCCAACTCTTGGGATCTCCTCCCAGTGGTTCAACACTGCCAGAGCTAAATGCTCCTCAGTCTGCTTCTTCAGACCTACAAGATCAATACAGAGACAAAAAAAAGGGAAAATAAAGAGGGAAAGAGAAAAAATACTTGAATCTGAACAAATCAGTGGTAGGTTTCTTTTAAGACATTTACAGCCTTTTCTTTTAAGACATTTAAGACACATTTAGAGCCAAATTCATATGAATCAATCATAGGATGAACATACTCATGAAATGTATGGGGATATTGTGTTTTCGTTCAAAACAGGAACAAGAAAGAAGAAAAGAAGGGAGAACGCAGAAAACTAAAAGGAATCTTTCTGCACAATATAACCAGAATTTTGTAGGATATAATATACAATCCCTACTTTACGGTAGAGGAGATCCTTTCTCCCTACAGCCATCAGACACCACAACACCTCCGTCAAGGGCAGCAGCTCATGACCTAGACTGCTGGCTGCCACACCTCAGTTATTCAACTTCACTGCACAATAAAACCAAGAATCCTGGTCGAACTGGACGAAGCAACCTCCTCTATGCTTATTATTATTATTATTATTATTATTATTACTGTTTTTGCACGATAGACTTTTTAAATACTCTTGTTGCTGTAAACACCAGCAACGTTGCACCTTTTTCTTTGTAAATAGTAACAATTGGCACTTTTACTGTAAATATCAGAAATTTTGGCACCTTATTTCTTCCACCTGTATGGTTTGCACATTTATTGCTCCATCCATCAATCCATCCATCCGTCCATCCATCCCTCCATCCATCCATCAATCTTAAATCAGAGCCCAAGAATCGCTACTATATGGCTGCCATCACAGTTCATTTGATGTTTAAACAGTGATGTAGGACTGTTATATGATCTTGTAGGAGAAAAATGCAGTGATACCGTTTTCATCCTCGATCTCTGTTGGTCCCGTAAAGATTCGATTGGCCACCTTCACTTTGCCTCCTGGCCCATAATGAGGTCCATCAATCTTTCCTTCCTTACAGAGCTTAGCCAGGATCTGGCTGGGCTTCATTGGATCCCGCCAAACATTGTATCCATGGCTAGCATACAACGGATAACAAAGAGGTTACTGAGAGGTTTTTGGACGTGTGAGGGACTTTAAAAAATGTGTTTAATAAAATTCAAGTCAAATAAAGGAGGTTTTTGTGATTGTTTGTGAATATATAAAATGTGAGTGACTACAAAAATTCTATTGTGTTGCTTAACTTAGTCTAATTACAAAATATGTTTGACATTGTGACACTATTACTGAACAAATAAAGGAAACAACACGATTCTCACAGAGAGTAGTTGGATGAAATGCCGCAGGTAACTCTGAATTTGCTGTAGAAACGATTCTCCAGATCAATCTTCGTCTCTCCGATCAGGTCGTCGGTGCCAACCAGATCCCAGTCGTACACTGACACGGTTAGCATGGACTCCATGGGGAACGTGGCCTCGATGTCAAATGATCTGAGCACACACAAGAGGAGAATAAACAGAATAATTCAACAGATTCAGTCTCATCCAAAATAATGCTGCATAAACACATACAGACAGAATTCATGATCATTGTTAGTTGCCAGGTTTGATTTTTGTGATTTAAATTTCATAGAAGAGCAGCAATAAACACCTTTATCTGCTGCTTGAAATTTGGATTTCTAAGAGAATACATATATTAATTTGATTGATTTGACTGTACTACCAACATTTGACAGCACACTGACAGTAGCCTCCTCTCAACTCACTTGCCAAATACTGGGTTGAGCTGTTTGGAAATGTAGTTTTCTTTGTCTTTGACCTCCGACTTGCCCAGTTTAATGACAATGTACGGATCAGCCTTCCCATTAATATCAGCAGGATGGAGCTCTGTAGCCTGGAGTGGTGGAAAACAAACAGAAGAAAATAGGAGAGAATTTTGACTTCATTTAATTCTTTATTCACATATTTTTTGACTGTATTATAAATTCAAACTTTATCACCCACCCTGACGACATAGACACGAACAAGGACGTTGATTGGATCATTATGCGGGATGCTCTGGAACATTCCCATATTGGGATCAAATCCTGCCTCTCTTGTGATCTCCTCAGACAGAGGGAGTTTGTACATGCATAAGGATCCCTACATCACAGAGGAAAAAAAACATACTCATATGACATATTTTCTGTCAACTAGTGTAAACTGGCGCGTAAATGTTTTAGAGTGTTTTCCCACCTTGAATCTGCCAACAATCCTGTCGTCATCCAGAGCATGTTCGTCGTCATCCCCAGCCTTTCCTCTGTACAAGTTGAAAGTGTGAAGCCAGTCTTCAAAGTTGCCGTACTCAGTCTCCAGCTCCTTGTTGTACACCTGCATGGGACAACAAACACTTTGTAGTACAGTGGCTAGAAAAAGTATTTATTCCTCCATGAAAGTTTTCCCCTTTTATTGCTTTTTACATTGTATCATGGTTTAGTTAATTTGGCTTTTTTGACAAGAATTTACTAAAAACACTCTTTCATGTCAACACAAAATAAGACTTCTACAAAGTTAGTTCAATTAATTTAAAAAAAGAGAAAGATTGCACAAGTATTCATTGTTTTTACAGTGACTAATTCAGCACAGGTGCAGCCAGCTGGTGCTAGAAGTCACACAATTTGTGAAATGGAAATCATCTGAGTGCAGTGAATGTGTTACAGTGATTTCAATCCTCAATAGTTGCTTTCTTGCACAGTAATTCAGTTTTTGAGATGCTCTAGGCAGATTTACACGTCTCATATTCTTTCCATTTCGTCACGATAGATTTACCTGTAGTGCAGTAGATATTCAATGATTTGGCTATTTTCTTGTGTCCGTCCTCTGACTTATGCTTTTCAAAAACCTTTTCACAAAGCTATAGTGTTCTTTTGTCTTCATGGTGTGGTTATAACCAGGAGAACTGATTCATCAGTGACTGGACCTTCCAGATACAGGGGTCTTTACATGATAATAACTTGAGACATATTCACTGCGCTAAGGTGATCTCCTTTTCACTAATTCTGTGACTTTTAGCATTTTTATCTGAATGTGAAGGACGTCCTCACCACCAGCTCGTCCACTTTTGTTTTAACTGGTCGTCTCTCAGATCCATCAGCGGCCAGACCCTTCTTCTTGTCCTTCGAGCTCTTCTTCTCTTTGGTCTTTTCCTTCATCTTGGAGCCTTTCAGAAGAAGGTCATCGGGTTTGATGTCTGATTGGGAGGGTGAATGGAGGTGGAGGCGGACAAAGCAGGTTTGGAGTCATGATGAGGGGTGGTGGGGATGCACACGGCATGACACGTCACATAACATGAAAGCTGACAGGCCTTTTAATCAGGGGACTACATCTGTAGTCAAATATCTTGCACTCCATTTAGAAACATCTTAAATTTTATCACTACCTTAAAAATCACCTTACTGCAGTGATGCACAGGTGTACTGTAAAAAAAAAAAAAAAAAAAGCACTTTCGAGCAGATGACAAATTCTTAACCAGAGAGGGAAGTAAAACAAGCAAATTATTAGTAGACAGTTAGAAAACATTTTATTTAAAAGGTGCTACGTTGCATATTATCAAACTTTGAGATCCTCAGAAAAAATATCTTCACTGAGAAGATGGTCAAATCATGTCAAACTTGTTTTGGATGATACAAAGGTTTATTGGAACTGTAGATTCAATGTCACAAACACATGCTGACCATCTTCTCAAGTGTTTAAACCAAATCTTGAAACTGAATTTGACGATAAGATGCAACAAGCAGCCCCTTTAATTAAGTGTTATACTTTATATATTGCAGTCTTAGGATAAATTATTAATTTTTTCACGTTATTAAGGGTATGCAAGTATGGGAGAAGATTAATTCAGGGAATCTTTGTCAGCCAACTTTCATCTGTAATACACAGGTGGGAAGTCATGCTGATGTCAAAAAAAATACTCTTAATATGATAATGTTAGCGAAGCACAAATGAAGGATGGATTCATGTGATGAAAAAAGAGAGGACGAGCAGGAAGCATACACCAGGCCTCTCATGCTCTTAAGCAATCATAAAAAACTAACTGAAAATAATATGGAATATGTCCATATTTGCAGAATCTCAATTTAAGATCCAATATCAGCGACATATCCCTTTAAAATAAATCAAAGCAGCAGATGTGGAGGCATGCTGGTGGGCGGCGGACCGACTTATCTGAGTTCAATACCTGCTGCTTCAGCCGCTATCTCCAGGTCCTCTCTCTCCTCCGCCTCTGCCTGAGCTGCCTCCTGAGCTCTGAGGGTCTGAAAAAAAACCAAATAAGAATGGTTTACTGATCCAAAAGGCATTCAAGTGTGAGGAAAATCCTGTGCAACTCGCCAAAACGTGTGCAGACACAAACAGAATCAGCTAGAAAAGAGCAGACAGACCTCCTTAAGAGTCTCTATTGAAGCAAAATATTTAGACCACCAGTCCAACACCCTCTCGTCCGTCTCATCCTCTTCCTCCACTCCTCCCTTCTTTTTCTTCTTCTTCTTCTTTTTGTCGTTCTCTTCCTCCGTCTGTTGAAGAAAGTGATTCTCAGTACCTTTAGTTCTTATTCGTGAGAACCAAATGAACTACAGTACACCATTAATGCCAACTTTCTGTAGGAAGACTACTCACCATATCAACTTTTACAACAGCATCAGACATCTATGATAGGGGGGCGTTACATAAAACAACACAAGGATTAATACACACAATGGACGAAGCAGGTGTGACAGGCACAGGTAGAGGCAGGTAAAAAAGACTGGACAGAAAGCAGTGCTGCTTCTACTACAAATGACATATATACCACTATACTGCGCGTGAATTTGAAGAAACAGCTTACAGCGTCCAACTTGACCACGGTGTCCATCTTCCGGACCCCAGGGTCTGAGTCCATGTTGACGACGATGTCACCTGCGGGGCGAGAGAAGGTGCGGGAAGAGAGGCTGGGTGAGGAGCGGGGCTGGGAGCCGCCATTGGTTAGGACCATGTAGCCATTCATTAGCTTAGCTGGAGCGAAGCCGGAGGTTAGAGACAGGCGGCAGGTAGGCAGGAAAAGGACAGAACAGCCGAGGACATGCGAGAGAGAGAGAGAGAGAGAGAGGAACAAGACAACAGGTTGGAGAGGGAGGATACAGACAGGAAGGTCAGGGCAGGAAGCAAGCAGAGAAATCAGCAAAGTTAATAAAGAAGAAAATGTCTTTTGAAGGGACCAGAGAGCTGCATCAGAAGTATGTAAAGGCAGTTCTAAAGGAGTTCATTTATAAGCTTTCTTTACTATCTTTTATTTAAGAATTGTGAATATTTTTGCACTTTACAAACCTCTGCAATATTTATTTTTGTATATACACTTGAATATACGCTATTTCCTTAGTTCGCTACTTGTAGACAATCTGTGCAATACAAGTACTCTATCAGTATTTCAAGTCATCAAAAAATCTGCAATACCACTGATATGTACAGTAATGTTATTTTTAGAACAAGTACTTGTGTGTATTTTGAGTTATTTTTATATTTATAATACATTCCTTAAATTGTTGCACTATATTTGCTGCTGTAACACTAAGTTTCCCCACTATGCAATTAATAAAGCCTTATCTTATCCCTCTGATTTTAAAAGGGTGAAACAAAGTCTCAAAATGATTTGCGAACAATGTTCTACAAATCTTTTTAAGAAAAAAGAAACAACTCTGACAAAGAAGTTAATGAAAGAACTCCCTCTTAGCACTAACTAAATGTAAGGACTTATTCAACAATAATGCAATTGCCACCTCTGTTATTACACCATCTACTAACGGTTAAGTATCCTGGTGGGTTTTGGCTTGAATCTCTCATCAGATTTCACGTGACAGCTCATGCAGAAAATACATCTCTCACTAGAAGCACAGAACTTCTCCAAACACAAGCTCACCCACAGAATATCACAGCTACTAGGCTCCTCGCTAACTCATGAATATAATCCTACAGATGAGCACCTGCAGTAGCCCAGTTGTTGGAGTTCTTGTCTGGGGTGCTGTAGATGAAACGTCTCAGGCTGCTCACAGCGTGGGACCCCACCAGGATGTAGCGGCCGAACGCTCTGCAGTCGACCACACGGATGTTGAGAGGAGGATGGAGAAGCTCGTTTTCTGGAAGGTCCTGAAGCCGACAATTAAGATTCACGTTCACTACGAGGGCGTAATTCTGTAGTGGTCTAATGTCAATTGTAGAGTTGCACTTACCACCTCGAACCACTTGACCAGGGTGCTGAAGTTGGGATTCTTCTTGTAGTTCTGGATGAGGGCCGACTGAACACCCCTACCTGCACACTCTATGTCCACACGAGGCCGATCCACCTGAGCTAAGTTAATCCTCTTCAGGTCCCTTAATCCCCAGAACAAAACCTGACCCAGAAAGAAAAAATGCAGTAAGACAGGGGGATCTGTAGAGCTGAAATCACAGAGCCACAGTAGGAGAGGGAATTCACCTCAATGCGGTAGCGACTCAGGACGGGTCGGATGCCCAGCGGCACTGGGAGGATGGGTCCACGCTCGGAGTCTGTTGGCCCTTCAAGTGGGGGAAGGTCAGCTCTGCCTCCTTGACCAATCTAATGAGAGGAGAAAGAGGGGATCTAAACCAGGCTGAAACATTTATTCCCTCCAGTCCTAACACTTCTATCTTTGCTGAGTGTTACAACTTGAAATAAGTATGAAGAATTAGCGTCATGTTGACAGAGAAAAGAGACACTACTTGTAGTACAAACACTGAGAACAGCGTACATTTAGGAGCTAGACAAAGTGGGATGAAAAGAGAGAATGAAAAGAGAAACCTTTATTTGAGGAACAGCAAAGTTATGGACGGCGATCAGAGCTCGCCTGATCTCCTCCGCATCGTAGGGAATCTGTAAGCAGCGGGAGGAGAAAGACAATACAAATGGATATTTAAAAGAGAAGGAACGGTGAATGGAAGGTGAAGCGGAGGAGGCAAAAATGGAGAAAATGTGCATTTTTTTTTCTAAGAGAGAAGGATCAGAGGGAAATGGGTAGCGAGTGTAAATCACAGGAGTATGTGACGATGCAGGGGAACGACAAGCCAATAAAAGAAATGAAGAAAAAGAGTAAAACAGGACATTTATAAGTAGAGCCACATATATAACAGACAGAGAAATTTTTCCCATGATCTTTTGTGCATGTTCCACATCATTTAAGCAACCCTGTGGATTTTTTATGATCCCTTTATGGTTTTTATCACAGAAGCATGCCGATGGCCTGATACACGTCTGCTAACAGTTTCACGCTTTTCTACAGTCATACAGCAGCAAATGCCAACTCATCTGGTGATGTGCCAACAAAAACTGTGAAGAAGTCTGCAAATGTGAATGTAAACAAACCACAGGCCTTTAATGAGGCACTGAAAAATCTTCTTCTTACATTTCGCTTGTTTGCTTTACCATAGCCAACATCCTGAACATGAACTGAATCCAACACCCACAGAGTGCATGTGTGCATTCATTAGTGTGAGTATTAATGCGTTCTGTGTGTTACCTGCAGCAGCTCGAAGGCAGCCAGCAGCTCCCCAGCAGTGCAGTTCCCTCTGTAGATCTGGTAGTACTCCAGCTGCGGGGGGAACCTCGGGGGCCCGTAATGTTCATCACACATCTTGATGGTGGGCTTTGCAAACGTCCGACCTATGAATTCGGCCTTACCCTGTTCACCACATGGTGTGACAGCAGCCAGTCAAAACAGTGAGGGGGGTAAGGGAAGGGGGTTAGACACGCGTGAGGGAGGTGCAGTTCCCAGGGTAGCCACTTGGTGTCAGTGTTGATCATAGCAGTTGAAGATCACAGAAATGTGCAATTTGAAAAGAAAAAGCTTGTAAAAACAGCAATAACTCAGTGTCGCTAGCAAATATACAACTTGAGTGACCATTACAGTGTAAAGGAAAAACAACTGATCTACTTGTTGTTCAATTGAAAACATTTCTAAATACTTTCTTCACTTTGTTCCAACTATTCACCATCTGTTCACTATGACTCCTAACAATAAGCCAGCTGCACAAGGCACATGCAAGTCTCAACAGCAGGTAGCTGAACCAAACAATTCACGCTACAACCACCACAAGGAGGTTTTTGAACCTCGATAGTACTGATGCAAGTAGCGTGTGTCTGCAGCATTTTCAGGACCACAGTTGTACAACCACATTTCTAGGACCCTTGTTTTTCAACCACAGCGCCACCAACTCAAGTGGATAACTAAGGGAGGACTACATATTCAAGCGAGAACCACATATCTGACCAAAATGGACCATAATCAAAGCGTGAGTATTGAGTAAGAATCGTGTTTTACTTGTTTACCATTAAAAACAACTCTCTTTAGCTGGAGAGAATAGTTATTAATAGCTTTCCAAAGCGGGACTGGTACTTTTCCTTTTTCATTTGGTATTTCGGGCAGAATAAACCTTTACAACTACAACTTATTTTTTAGAAAGTACTATTGAGGTGAAACCAAACTTCTAAAACTGGCATCTGAACAGAAAGAAAGATTTGACTGGAATAAACCTTTAAAACCATAACAAGTTTGTTAGAAAGTACTATCTGAGTGGAATGAATCCTTTAAAATCATAATTGCTTGGAAAGAAAGTAGTTATTGGGTGAAATAAAGCTTAAAAATTATAAGTGCTCAAGCAGAGTAGAATTAGGATGGAATAAACATTGTATTTTTTTAAGAAAGTAGTATTTGGGTGGAATGAAACCTTTAAAACGAGAAGTACTTGGACAGGAAGTGATATTTGGGTGAAAAAAACCTTTAAAACTGTAAGTACTCGAATGGAGAGTAGAATTAGGATGTAATACACCTTTTAAACCATAACTGTTGTGTTAGAAAGTTGTATTTTGGTGTAATTAAACCCTTTAAAACTATAAGTACTTGGACAGAAAGTGGTATTTGGGTGGAAAATACCTTTAAAATTATAGGTATTAGAACAGAGAGTAGAATTGGGATGGAATCTTTTAAACCATAACTATCTTGATAGAAAGTTGTATTTGGGTGTAATTAAACCCTTTAAAACTATAAGCACTTAGACAGGAAGTGGTATTTGGGTGGAATAAACCTTTAAATGATAACCTGTTTGTTAGAAAGTACTATTTGGCCAGAATACACCTTTAAAACCATAATTCATTGGTTAGAAAGTATTATTGGGGTGGAATGAACCACAAAAAGCTTTAAATACTTTAACAGAAAGTACTATTTTGAGTGGGATACACCTTTAAAACCATGACTTGTTTGTTATAAAGCACTATTTGGGTGGAATGAAACCTCTAAAACTACAAGTATTTGGACAGAAAGTACCATTTTGGGTGAAAATAAGCCTTTGAGTAGTATTTTACATGGAATAAACCTTTAGAACCATAAATTGCTAGGTAGAAAATACAGTGGGAATGAAACCTTTAAAACTTTACATACTTGAACAGAGAGCAGTATTTTGAGTGGGATGAACCATCAAAACCACAACTTGCAAGTTCTAAAGTATTATTGTAAACGGAGTAAACCTTTAAAACCATTAGTCATGCACTTTAGCCATCATCCTGTTGGGTGCTGTCGTGACAAACGAGTGTCCTGAAACTGCAGCCTCCTCTGCTGCAAACACATAATAATGACTAAATGCTTTCACACTCTGTTTAACCAGCACAGCATGAGTGAGGTCGGAGTTCATGGGAAGGAAAGATTGGAGTGAGACAGACAGACAGCAAGAACATGAGGGATGGAGAAGCAAAGCACATTTAGTTAAAGCAACACAAGCTAACTCTCTTAAAACTATTTAACAAGCAGTTTCTCTATGGATGTGTGTAATGTTGTAGATTAGGATCCTACCACAGTGTCCTGGTCATAGATTTCAACTACGATGATCGGAGGGTCATCTCTCAGCTCACTGGCTTCACCAAACAGCTCAACGTCATCAAACACCAGCAGCTGGTCCCACGTAGGGCAAAGAGTCTCACTCAGAACCTGCAGGACATGCAACAACTCAGTTTCCACATAATCAATACAAACACACACAGAGTTGGTACATGCACACACACATTCCTGTTACCTCAGTAACCTGGCTGTGTGTGGAGAAGAAGACTCGGGCGAAGGGGTCTGACAGACCGCTGCTGTCAGCAGCAAACAGACTGCGAGCCTGGTACATGTGGGCTCTGAGCTGAAACACCTGCTTCACTGTTGGACACACAACACGTCACATTACCCAGCATTCAACGCCTTTGTGAGCAATCTGAGACTGAAGTTAGAAAAGTGAAGCGCAAGCTGAAGTGATCAATTGCAGTCAATTGTCTTCTTCTGGGTGAGTGTGTTTGGGTGTTGCCTTTAATTGATTTTAGAGTTAAAACTTGATGGTAAAATCAAGAACAGGAGAAAAGAGAAAATGATGCAGAATGCTAAGGTGAATGAAAAGTAAAAGTAAATACCTGAGTGTAAAACTCTGCAGTTCAGTAAATAATTCTATCACTGTATTTTAAGCATCAGTAAATGTTCACGTTTGAGTGACAGATACATTAAATGATGAAGTGTTGGCTGTCATAGTGCCTGCGTCAGCTCCTCAGATGCGTTCAAGCATCACAGTTTGTCATTTCTGATGTGAGCAGTGCTTACTGTTGTAGACGAGGCTGACAGGGGGAACAGATTGAAGACCAGGACCCGTTTTAGTAGCTTTGAGCTCTTCAAAGCCATTCGGCAGACCAGTGAGGAAATCCTTCCGCTGCTTGTTGAGGCCCAGCCACAGATACAACTCCAGCTTAGCCTGAACTGTCCAGCCAGCATGACCAAAGCCCTTCTTACCGGGCAGCTGTGGACACAACAGCAGTAAGTTCACATTCACAGAGAGGTGCTGTGGCTTAGTATGTACAAACACATCCTCACTTTGGTATTATTTTGATCATTCAGCGTTATGCAGACAATGTTGTATCTTAATTCACGTCATACATATTAAGCAGATGTCATAGATTTGCACATCCATAGCACCAGTCAGTAGTGATCTATCTACTGTTATCTTTAGTATTCACCATCACTGATCTTCTCATGAACAATTACAGGTCTTCAGATGATTAAAGGCATCTTTTAATGTAACAAGCTGACAGAGGATAAAAAGACAGAGACAGATGATAGCACCTTGAGGAAGACAGCTTTGACTTTTCCACAGTCTTTGCCAGTTTCCTCATCCACTATGGAGTACAGGATGTCTTTTGAAGGAACCCGAGCGTAAGCGATGCGCTTGTTGTTGCTCATCATCCAGATGAAAACATCTGGGATGCTGTGCTGGGGCTGGAGAAAAAAAAGACATAGGACCCTTCTCTTTATCTTAAGTTCTCTTTATAGTGGTGTTCATAAACACAATATGTCCGTTATACGAAAAGTGTTAGTATGCATTCATTCTGAGCAGGGTTTGGATCACAGGACAGGATTTTTACCTCGTCAGCGAGGAAACGGAGCCTCTGCAGGAAGTTCTGCACCAGCTTGAGTTTGTCTTTCACGGTGTTTTTCTTCACTTGAGTCCGGATCTGCTTGGCCTGTTGGCCCATGCTGTCCTGAAGGAGGAGAGAGGATAAGAGGTGATAAACCAGCAGAGCACTGCACCGTATACACAGGTCAATACTGCCTCGATTCACCAAATGCCCCACGCCTGACCATCTTCAATCTGACTGATTTGTTGAATATTGATTGAGTTGACAATGTGTAAAATCTGGGGTCACAGGTGACATAAGTTTTCGAAGTAAAGTTCTTAAAGAAAGAGGATTTTTGCCATGTTTTCTGTCTAAAGTGCCATAAGATGAAAATGAATTTAGGCTTATTGATATGTACACATAGTTGTCAATGGTACAACCCTACTTTCATAGAATAAGACAAACCAGTTATATGATGGTTCAAATTTGTTCCAAAAAAAAAAAAAACATCCATGTTTTTTCCACTCTAATATTCCACCCACAATAAAACCATTATTTTCCACCCTAAGAGGATGATTTCCCCCTGTGATTAAAATGTCAGAGGCAGACCTTATGAGAAAAAAATTAAATAAAATTACATTATTTGAATTTATGGCAAATATTTGAACATGCATTGAATAGGTGTGATGGTGAAACTATGTATATAATATTGTTACTGGGCTAAAAGAAAAATCATTGCTTTCTAACTCATAGTCCCTCAAACAATTTTGTGTAAAGTTCGGTATTTTGAGGTAGAATGACCCATACACATGCATATAGTTGTGGGTTTATTCATGTTCATTTCAAAATATGAAAGATGTTTTGGCTGCTAGAAACTCAGTTTTTAGAAACTACACAAATGTCACTGACTCTATAAGCCTTGCTGGTAACTAAATGCTATGTCATGGAGCTTCTACATATAAATGATGTCTTTTACAACAATAAATAATTTACAGTGATTTACATTGTTGCCTCACAGCAAGAAGGTTCTGGGTTTAAATGTGCTTTTCAGCTGGAGCCTTCCTTTGTGGAGTTTGCATGTTCTCCCAGTGCCTGTGTGAGTTTTCCATATACTTTCCAAAGACATGCATGGTAGATTAATCGATGATTCCAAATTGCCGTACACGGTTGTTGTCTCCTTGCATTAGCCCTGGTGACTGGTGATCTGTCCAGAGTTTCTAGACCTTTCAACCGAATAAAGCAGCTAATGAATAGATGGAAATCTATGTTCTATGGCTCGTTCAAATTCACACACCATGGAGTTGATGAAGACATACATGTACCACAGAACTTTTCTTTTTTTCAGTATGTGTTCAGAACAAATCCTTCAGAAGCATCACAAATGAATATACCTGGAAACTATTCATATACTAAATCACTGTTGACAATTTCCTACAGAACACTGCATTCTTTTTGCATTTTCCTCTTGAAGCAAATTAAAGTTGACTCACAGTCAAATACAGACACTGAACCCTACAGAATGTGATGATGACAGCACAGCAGATGCATGCAAATGATTTCAAGGAATTATTACAAGAGAGTGAAAATGTAAATTCAGTAATTAATTTTCTCATTTGGCCTTTACGGCCACTTCAAACTATTCACTCACTCCAGCGATGAGATCAGCAGCGTAATAGCAACCAAATCGAAGCTTTCTCTCTGTCTGTCATGTCCTTCCTTCTGTATTTGAGAAACATAAATCATACCATCTCTCTCATGCAGGACTTGAGCCGTTCTCGATCAAGTTTGGTTCTGCCTGCCTGGTTCACATCCTTGTTAGCCAGAGTCACAAACCGACTGGAAAACACATGAAAGAAGAAACACACAAGTGCCTCGACTGATTATATATGTATGTCTGTATATAACTCCTATTCCTCTGTGCTTTCAGAGTAACATAGAGATAGTCATTATACATGCCAGCAGTGGAAAACTCCAATAGATTCACAAAACCACTAAGAGAACATAAAAAGAAAGAGGAAACAATAACGACACTGCTCACTGCTTTCATCATGACACTTATAATGACTATGTTTGCTTCGCTGCAGAGCGCTGCTTGATGAGGATGAGAGAGGCAGCTTGTACAAGAAGTTTTAATAGCATTCAATACAAAACCAGCTATTAACTACAATAGTGCTCAAGGATATACAGCTGTTTTACAGCCATTATTGCAAGGAGAAACTCTCTGTATCAGTTCTGACAGCTGAGCCCTAATGCCAGTTTCAGTACAGACCATAGAAGATGCTTATTAACATGTAGATTACCTGCAGCCGATGCTGAGCTCCTCTAGCACTCCTCTGAGTCTGCGCTCTGGAAAGGCCTTCTCCGTCTTAATGATCTCCTGGACATCATTCAAACCCTCTTCCTGTCAGGATATAAAAATACTAGAGCTGAGGACAAATCAAGTTGTTGGTACTCATAGGTTTGTAATTGCCACTTATGCAGATATTAGAAAGGATACAAGAAGATCACTGACGAACTGAAAGTCAGTTGAAACACAGTTGCAACAGTAATCATGGGTAAAGAATCCTCCAGTGATTAGTACCACTAATCAGAGCTGCCGTGGCCGTCCTCCTAAACTGACGCCACAGACAGTGCACTATATCAGACTTGACACAGGGGTTATCAATAGAAAATTGAGTTTCTGTAAGCGTTCAGACAGTGTGGCATTGCGTAACATAAACCTCCAAGAAAAAAACCCTGTTCGTTGTTTGTAACAAAACTACAAGATGGTATTTTGCTAAAGAAAATTCAAAAAATAAATAAATAAAAAAAGATAAAAATTGAGACTACATTCTTTGGTCAGAAGAGATCAAGATCATTTTGTTTTCTCAAACGGAGTCCAGCATGTTTATTATGAACCTGATCACCACAGTAAATGCATCATCCTGACAGTGAATCACACAAATGGGAGTGTTTTGATCTGGGGCTGCATGAGTGCAAAAGCTGTTTGGAACTTGACTTTTATAGATGGCACAACGAATGCCTGAGGATATACTAAATAAACTGGCTGACCACATGACTATTAGCCTCCACAGGCTTGCAAGAAGAGCAATATTCCAGCATAATAATGGTTCACAGCACACTGGCAAAATCAGGCAAGAGTTTCTAAAGAAGGAAAAAGTCCCTGACCTGACCAAATAAGTCATCTGACTACTTTAAAGCAAAAGACAAAACATCACAACTCTTCCAGCGAAGAGAAACTGAGAAAAAATGTCTCTGAAGAATGGCAGAACATCTCTCCAGAAATCTGGCGTCTGCTCTGCTGAGGACGATTCAGTCTGCCATTAACATAAAGGTGGACATACAAAGTACTTAACACAATTACAGATGTAAAACTTAATGAAAGGTGCACTCTGTACTGATTTCTTTGCAATCACTTCCTACTATGTGGCCTGTATTTTTTTAAGAACATAAATCCAAACTGGTAGTTTTTAATTTTACATCAGACCAACTACCCTACTGTGACCCAGGCCAGCACTTAATTCTGATGTTAAATGTATACTAAGATGGCGAATACGGTAAACATTGCAGCACTTGCATTAGCTACCACTGCCTTTGTGAGCGTGTCAGATGTATGACTTTAGCTACAAGCACAGTGGTGTCTTTGTTTTGTCTTGTAGAAATTTGCACCTTTGCAGACTTTTAGTTAACTAATAACGGCTACACATTATCAAATTTTTGTTATTCTGGCCACAACAAACATGTATTTACCAGCTTGTCTGCAATTTTATCCATCATGTTGGAATTGTAAAGTCGTCTCCTCTGGTCCTGCCACCAGCTCTTGATGTAGACACAAGGCTTCTTTTCAAAGTAGGGAAGATGGAAGTAGTTCCTGTGAAGTTGAAACCAAATTAAAGCCTGAAGCCATTAGATGTTGTGTAACCACTCTCTAATTACAGCCAATTATTGTCAGCACTGTTTCTAAAAACTGTACAGTACTTAGTCTAAGAATGTTTTTTTAAATCCGACTTTAACAAATTGAACAACACAGTCAGATTTGTTTCTGTGATCTCTGACCTGTCGGTGATGACGGGCTTCATGAGAGGAGTCGAGGAAACTGAGACAAGGTCGCTGTCTTCATCTGCCTCGTCCTCACTGGAGTTTTGAATGAGCTCACTTTCCTCTTCTTCGCTCTCCCCGTCTTTCTTCTTCTTCTTTGACAACGAAGGTTTGCTCACTCCGTCTATCTGGTTGCCATAGTTACCTGTTACATGAGCATTACATGTGGTTAAAGAGTGTGAATGGCTGCAGTAGCTATTGACTTCTGCTCACTGTCGTGTTTCTTTGTTGTATTATAAACTTATGGTGTGCAGGTCAGTATGAACAAGGTTAGGAGAAAACATACTTACCTATTGTGATTTCAAAACTAATCGGTTTGTCACCGATCTTCCTGTCGATCATGGTGGCTTCCAGGAAGGAACCAAAGAGGAAGAACTCATCTATTTTCCCTGTGGCGCTCTGATGGAGTGACAAGGGCAATAAATATTTTATTGGAGTGACCTGTTTTTATTGCATTTTTTTCACCTTACACATGTAACCTACCTCCTTTGTAAGTACATTATTTTATTTTTGAACTATCATTCTTTGTATTCATTCACATGGTTTCTATTAAAACATAAACATTAAATATTGCTCATTATTATTTTAAAATACAGCATTAATTGACTTTCATTACAGTGCATTCTAATGTCATATTAGCCTGTAGCTGCCCAAACCCATTTCATCTGGCTGCTGGAATCATGCCACTCAGTTTGAAGTGAACAACAATATATTGCCTCAAATGCAGCACAGATGTTGCTGCTCTGACACCGATTCTTGGCCCAACTTGACAAAAATCTCTCCAACTATCTGACTTAATTTGACTTCCATATATAGATCATAGTCACACTGTAATCTTCTTGGACTTAACAGACAATAGTTATTTTCTGTTGCACCTCTATTGTCTGTTATTTACATCAGCTCCTTTACTCAAAATTAAGATGATTAATGCACTTCTTTAGTGACTGATCCAAAACCAATGAGGCTTTGCATTATAGATTACCAATAACTACCAAAAACAGTTTCACTTTTATTATTTAAATGGGAGTAAAATGAGCCTATTTGCAGTGTTTCTTTGGATTGTATCATTTCCTCACATGAGTAATCCGTCTCTCTGTTAAAGTGAAGTAGCTTAATGGGCAGAACAGACTCATGCTGGCATGATTGAAGAGCTCAGGGGAGACTTTTAGAACATCGCCTGAAAGCAACAACTGACACATCTGATTTCCCTAATGAGCAGTTAAGTACCAATACGAGGGTCAATTGCAGCATCTCATTGTTAACTGTGGGGTCAGGAGGTCATTAGAGGTCACACAGCTCTCATGGATCACAGGGCACTAAGAGCTCTCTGTTTAGTCAGACAATTATGCTGTCAGTATTGGATGACTCTGCTGCTTGAATTAACCCGTTAGCAGGTCTTCTCACCTCTGAGATGTTGGACACGGACTCCACCTGAACCTCAGTGGAGCTGATGATCTCCGGCGAAGTGGTGTCCAGGATCTCCACAGCGATGGAGACCAGGAGTCGAGCTCTGAAGGACACTCCTTCTCCGAGTCCCTCGTTCAGGTCCTGGTGCTCGTCCATCAGGGTGTACTGACGGGTGGAACCGTACATGTTGACCCAGGCTGGACCCAGCGTGGGCAAGAACCCTGAAGAAAGAGAACAGAAATGTTTGTAGGGTATTTTTAATTGACTACTGCTCTTTTTCTTCACTTGAAGGCCTTTCAACATATCTATAAAAAGCCTGGCAGAGATCAAATTATCTACATTCATCCCTGACAATCAGTCCTCACAGGCGGAAGTATGTTGCAGGAAAGTTAATGCTTTTTCAAAGTAACTGTTGGAATTATAACCTAATGTCTTCACCCCGTCCTCTTAAAAAAATAAATCAGAAAAGAAAAATTATTGAGCTATTTGACAGAACTGGTTGTATCTTACTGCATTTCCAAAGCAGATTTCAAATTGTTCAAGATATACCTTTTTCTGGACTATTTTTCAAAGCAATCACTGCTGTGTTCCAGTTCTGACACATTTTGCAGAAATCACTTGCAACCAGAATAGTGCTGGCATGTGTGTAAGATTATTGGGATCAATATATAATTGAGGGACTTTTGAAGTCCATGGGATATATCTTGCATACATTTCTATTATAAGTTAAAAAAAAAAAAAAACTAATGTTTTTTATGTTCATTATGATCATGTCTTTACAAATTCCATAATTATTTATTATGGAGACAATCACTTATTGATAAAAAAATGACTGGATATAATTAAAATGTCAACTAAATAACCATCCGAATTTAATAACGACCACCTTCTAATTGCTAAACAATAAAAAAATGAACTTATTCAGAAAATGTTTTGTGTTTTTTTATTGAGATAATCATGATATTTATTTTTTTGCAATATATCAAATTTTAGAAAATAACCAGTTGTATCTGTGTCCAAGAAATCACTTTCAACTAAGTTCCCCATTACAAAAACACCTCTCAAGGAAGTGTGTTAATTCCAGATCACATGACCTGCTCCACATGATGTCATTTCCTCCTGAAGAAAAGACTGGCAAGACTCCAAGGCTTTCTGAGTTATTTAATATAAAGTAGTGTGTGAGTCAAGTGTGAATTTATGGCATGTCAACAGGTTTACTACAATATCTTTATAAATAACTTTCAGTTTCAATTTTACTCAGTTGTATATGTAATATTTAGAAGAATCTTTGTGTAAAAATGCCATGTGGTGTTTGGTTATAGACGGCCATGTTGATTTTAGGCCTGAAAACAGCAAAAATGTCAACTATGATACAAAAGTCCCGCAATTATATATTGACCCATTGCATTATCAGATTTACTTTGTGAGCGGCATCACTGGTATTCTTCATCAGATTTTCTTCTGTTTATAAAAAAAAGCCATTCACCCACTGGTGGAAGTGTAAATGTGTCACTTCTTGTGTGTGAGAATATTACTGGAAGAAGCTCCTGGAGGCATAAAAGTAGAAGCACTTGGGAGTTTATTTGAGGTTAAATGTCAAATGTCTGTGTTTTACACCTGACATTATAACAGAATTTGATCATTTCTCATTACACACTAAAAATCTCAATGAATGACACGCTTTGGCTTAACGTATGCTAATGTATGTGTTGATCGCAAGCCACTTAGAATATCAGCCAGTAAATTCTGACAGACACTAGAAGGGTCAGATGGGTCACGTGGCTTGATTCAGAATCCCCCACAGCTAATTACGACACATAGTGAAATATGAACTGTTTAAGGCAGTATAATTAATGCATTTGACGGCTAATCAATGTTAATAAGACAAAGTGCTTGCATGTTGTCGCATGTGTTTTGACCAACCTTTATCACCATCGTTTGATATCTTGCGTAGGTCGATGAAGTGGGTTCCTATAGCAACGTCGTTGACCTTATCCGAGTCTCTTATTTGGACCTTCAGCCTCTTGCAGAGGGGAGGGAAGAGCTCAGTGAAGATGACCTGCTCGTTCCAGATTGGCTCATAGCTGCTCTTCTGGACTGAAGTCTTTCCCTGGAGACACATAAAGGAAATAAAACTGAAGTCACAGAGGTGGAAAATTTTCTCTTAATAGTCTTTATCTTACCTGAAACAAACTTTTTGATCTGCAGCGAACTGCTTAAAGGACATGTTAATATTATTTCAAGTTTGTGCGACACGTATGTATGTTGAAAGAGTTTTTGTTCACTGTAATTGTTTCTCATGGATAAAATTGGCTCCAAGGAAATTCTTCTTTCGTAAAGCATGTTCAGTGTAAGAAATCAAGCGGATATCTTCCAAAGTTGCAATATTTTTAGTAAGTCTTCTCTTTTTTGTAGCAGTCTCAGTAGGAAACCCATTCCCTTTAAAGAGGGAATGAAACCAATGAAACCCTTTTAGGAAGGAATCTCTTTGCAGCCAGGATGAATGATGGGACATTACAGGAGCAATGATCTCTGTAATTATGGGCAACAGGTCAGTATTGTATTGAATGTCAAGCTTTTGTTAAACATTTGGTGTTATCCATCTCCAACCTTATATTTTAAACCAGTCTTGGCAGGGGATTTGATTTTTGATGGTCATTTTTTTTTATAAAGCTCTAAAATCAGACCAAAAAGAAAGACTGAATCACTTCATAAATGAGGATTAAATGACACGCCTCAGGGTGAATCAGATTATTGAAGGCTCAACAAGAAAGTTTAACAAAGTTCAGCAACTTTTTTCATTTCTCCTTTATCTCTTTATTCCCACTTACTATTAATCGGTATTTAAGCATGCAGCAAATATAGATGGTAGAATTGTTTGGATGTGGAATCATTGGATTTGTGAGAATGGCTTGATGTGGATTTATATTCTTTCAAACTTTACAACTTTTCTAAGCTTTTGTAAAACTTCAGCTACCCAGAGATCCTAAAATATTTAGAACTGGAATGAAATCTTAATGGCTGTCTAAATAAACTGCGCCTGCTGCTCCTCTATAAATATAGCTTTTCTTAGTTTCACTACTTGAGCACCTTTAAACCTTGTATAGGTATCCACACTTGTATACACTTTTAACCCACAGTGATTTTCAGGGGAATCGTCCCTTGTGGAGAAAGAAAGTAGAAGGAACAGCAGGGAGCAGCGAGTGGAGGAAGCTACCTTCTGCCCAGCGAACTGCACTTGAACGTAGGGGTCCACAAGGTCCCTGTTCTCTCCAATAAAGGCCTTTTTCACATTAGCCATGATGCTGGTGTTCATTTTAGGAAGTCCCTCAGCGCGGTAGATCTTCACATAAAACCTCGCCCACTGCCGCTCTGCTGGGATCCCCTCTGGGAGCAGGAGGTTTCTGAAAGACCAACAGCCAAACAGTAAACAGGCCAGGAGAAGAAGTTAGTGACTGCATTTAAGAAAAGTACAATCTGGGGAGAAAATTAGGTGATTATTTAACCTTTATGGGTCAGTGGGGACATTAATGTTCTTTTCATTTTCAATTTGTTAAAGGCATGTATTTTTGGGAGAATTTAGAAACTTTACCCTTTAGCTCCCAAAATATATCAATAATACACTGTGCACGCAAAGTTGTTTACATTATGTTACTGTTGTTCTTAAGGCCCTGAGTGCAATGTGTGTTTATTTTCACTGCATGAAAATTAATAATGCATCAGAATCACTGTTGGTGTTAATTATTGACACGTCCCAGCCAAGAATTTACTGTTTGGCACTTATTTTATAGAAACTAATTAATTTTTTCAGTGTAAACAAAAAACAACAAACAAAAAAACAACAAAGTAATGTAAACAAATTGAGTTTACAGTTATCTGAATGTAGTAGCCAGATGAAAAATGCAGATAAATATACATGAAACATAAACATTTTTGTTGTTTATGTTCACATGTCTATTCATCAATTTAGTCGTCAACCAAAATTTATTTCAATTGAAAAATTTTGCTTATTGTGTCAAATATTGCTATTTGACAAAAATGTGATTAATTGCAAATAATTCATTACAAAGCCTCTAATTAATTAGATATTTTTTTAAAAATTGCATCCCACCACTAGTCAAAACCTGAAAATGAATCAATATTTGGTAATTATGATCTGCACTGATGTAGATCAAAAGAGATAAGTCATGAAAAGTTTTTCTGGCATTTTTAATATGGACATTTTTGTCCTTAAGGATCTCAGTGTAACTTTTAAAAATTTACATCTAAGGGTTAAAACATATGTGACAGTAATCTTTGTAATAGCAGTTCTTTTCACTCAGCATTAACCATACTTATACTACTCTGAGTAGGTCAAATTAAACAAATATGCCATTATTTTTACATAAATTTTATACTTATTACAAGAGAAAAATCCAAAAAGAAATGCAATAAATGAAGAAAATGATCAGATATTTGACTCCGTAGCTTAAAAGTGTTTGTCTTTTTTTTGTACACTGTAAAAAATTAAATTTCATGACGCCCCAGTATTTATTTATTTATTTTTTTTAAAAGAATTCATTCTGATCAATACCAGCTCTTACCCCTCTATATCATCTTCATCAGTCTCGTTGGCCTTGTGTGGGGTCTTGATGTTGTCACCCTTCCCGACCACAGCGATGTCACACTTTATGTATCCTTTGCACCCCGCTGTGATGTCATCAGGATCAGACAAGATGGCCCACTTGTGGTAAAACTGATGTTCTGGGATCAAACAGGCAGTCAGTCAATCGATACAGCAACTAAAGATAAACTGCATCTTCATGCTTAGATAGACAGCAACTTTGGTGCAAAGTGAGACTTGACAATAACACTTTTATCTATGAAACTGTACAACTTACAAGTATTTATTATATTCTTAATGGAGCTACAGCTTATAGTTTACCAGGCTGAGAGTAAACAGTCCCGACATCCATCTTGAAGGTTCCCACCAAGGTTCCACTTCGTAAAAGATTCTTAGAATGAATAACCTAATTAGACAGAAATGAGAATAAAATATTAACAGAAATGTGAAACTTCACAAAATGTCTTAAGGAGACCTACTGTACAGTGTTTCACTTAATGTTAAATGCATAAGTCTTATGATAATATCGTCTACATTTTACATCTGGAAGTTCCATTATTATTAAACATTCTAATTAATGTAATAACCAGCAACATCTTCTAAAAATCCCTTTACACTTTTCCTTATATAGTGTCGGCTGCATTAATATCTCATCTTTACCATCAAGTATTAAGAAGGGATCTAATTTTTCCTCATTTTTGGAAATGTAAAGCTGATGTTTTAATAATGTAATGTTGTCAGTCTGTGAAGTAGAACTTGTACAAAAGAGGCAAACAAAAGACGATGGTAACAGTTTGCTTAGCTGCACTGCAGTGTGCACATTTTGTGTTATAAATTACTCACTGAGAGCTTGATGATCTTGTCAAACATGACGTCAGGAGGGACGTGGAAATCAAACACAAAATACTGCAGAGAGAAGAGAAAAGATTTTCCATTAAAGCGTATTTACTTACAGATAAGACTTTCTTCTATAAGATTAGCTCTGGGAGGAAAAATGCACCAAAAGGATTGTTCCCAGGTAACTTTAAAAGTTCCGAAAATATCAATATAGACTTTGACTACTGAGTGGAGGGAAAGATAAGAAGTGCCATCATGATTTTCACATCAGCTCTGCAGGAGATCAGCTGCCTTTGCAGGGCTGTGGGAGTTTGATCTGATGATGAATGTAGAGAATAAATTTTCACTGGGAGCCACAAAACAGAGCAATTATGCTTTTGAAACAGATATATTTTTAGGAGAAAACATTGCAGACATAGCTCCAGTGCTTCAAGTTTAAAATTTTTTGAGAAGCAAACATGAGAGGCTTGAAAAGAAATAGCAAAACATAGATCTGTGCTCTAGGTGTTCATGTAAAGCTACGCTGCAGGTTATGTGAACCTCTTCCAAAGTCAAACTACACACTAAAGCAAGTGGGCTACACAGACACAGTTGTGGCATGACTTTGAGTTTTGTTTTTTTTTGTGTGTGTGTGTATCTTGTGTGATTTTCCATGTGCTGTTAGTGTTTGACATTTTGCGTATTTTTTCTAGCATTCTGCTGGTTGTCCTTAACTTCAAACCTCTTACCAACACACCTGTATTTTGTTTAAGGAGATAAAGAGAAGATCTTTATCAAAGCTTACTCCTACAATAACTGATTCATACAGACAGAGTTTATTTTATGTAAATAGGTTGCTGTAGGATAGCATGATACATACAGGCTATGTGCACTGATTAACATATAAAAACACCATTCAAATGCACTAAAAAAAATTGATCAGCAGCAAAATCAGAATCTTGAAAATCCCTGCTTTTGACTTTGAATTTTTACATAAGAAGTGTTAGTAAGAGTCTCTTCAGTAATCTGTTCCTGATCTAAACACACACGTAATTGAGGCTAAAACACAGGATCACTCACATGGGTTTAACACTTTAAAAAATACACTATTAAACATTGATTAATTATACTGTATTGAAAGTAGGTATGTTAAGTCAGTTTTTTTTAATCAAAACCCTATCTTTCTAACCAAAAAATGCAAAATGTGATATTATTCAGCAATTCTCATGATAATGGAACTTTTCCAATGTAATCAGTGACCCTCTAAAGGCCAGAGATGATTAAATTTTCCCTCCACAGCTAATTTCAGATGATTATTCCTGGAAAGTGTGACAGCAGCTGAAAAATCACAGAGCAGAACCGGCAGAAACCAAACCAGTTGTGATATGAGCACAGAGAGCTTGAAGGACTGTTATCTTGATCGATCGAGTTTCCACTTTGTCTGTCTACTGGGGATTTTCAGTGAAAGAGCAAGAATCGATTACAGACAAACTGTCACCTTCACTACCTGTGGAGCACAACAAAGAGGCCGAGCTCTGCATGAGCCTCACTGTGACTGAAGCTGTTCTGACAGAGATTCTCTGTTGTTCAGGAACAGTCTTATCAAGAACAATCCAGTTTAGAGAATCATGTGTTGTATTTGAGAGTCAATAAGTATTTACATTATACACTGCCCGGCCAAAGAAAAAAAAATAAAACAAAAAATCGCACAGTCTAATATTTTGTTGGACCGACTTTAGCTTTGAATTCTCTGTGGCATCGTTTCGATAAGCTTCTGCAATGTCACAGCATTTATTTCTGTCCAGAGATGCATTAATTTTCTACCAAGACCTTATATTGATGATGGGAGAGTCGGACCGCTACGAAAAGTCTTCTCCAGCACATCCCAAAGACTTTCAATGGGGCTGAGGTCTGGACTCTGTGGAGGACAATCCATGTGTGAAAATGATGTTTCATGCTCCCTGATCCACTCATTCTCAATATGAGCCCCATGAATCCTGGCATCATCATCTTGGAACATGACCATGCCATCAGGGAAGAAAAACTCCATTGATAGAAAGACCTGATCATTCAGTATATTCAGGTAGTCAGCTGACCTCATTCTTTGGGAACATAACGTTGCTGAACCTGACCAACCCCAGATCATAACTCTAACTCCCACAGGCTGGTAGACACTAGCCATGATGAGTGCATCACTTCATCTGCCTCTCTTCTTACCCTGATGCCCCCATCACTCTGGAACAGTGTAAATCTGGACTCATCAGACCACATTTGTCCCTCGAAGGTGATGGTTCACCACTATCATTACAGGTTTTAATGATGCATTGGACAGTTCTTAACCTGATTTTAGCAGTTTCATCTCCGTAGTTGTTTTCTTTGCTTGATGCAGGCCAATAATTTGACCCTTCTGAGACAGATTAACATCCTTTCCATGACCACAGGATTTGTCTTCCAACATGGCTGTTTCAGAAATGAGAAGCTCCTCAGTGCATCAGCTAGAGTTAAATAAGTTATTGCAGCTGAAACGTATTCATCACTGCAGTAATTATCCAATGGAAGGCTCTTATCTATTTGCTTAGTTAAATCCAGGTGGAGACTTTTTTTTTGGCCAGGCAGTTTATTTTCACAGAGAACTACTTTATGCACGTCTGAGTTGCAGAGAAAGAAGAAAAATGGACGACTGATGTCTTCCCTTTGAGAAACACCTGTCACCAGTTAGGCCTTTTCACTATGAACTACAATGGCACAAAATGCTGCTTCAAAACCAAAACAATGAACTTGAAAAAGTTAAAACGGTCCACGGAGCTGAGGGGAACTGCAGAATGGTATTTGATAATGACAATTTATTGATATTTATAATAATTTAGAATTCTCTGTGGATTTGTAACCTTAAGCAACATGTTTCACATATAGATTTGTGAGCCAATGTTACATTCTAAAAAATAACGCAAATATTTAACAAGAAGAATGAACAACCAATAAAAAAAGAGTGAGTTGTGGCAACTTCTAATGAAATCATGCCCAACCAACAAACTACACTGAGTAAATGGGATTAGCTTTTCCTCTACGATCAAAGGTATTTCTACTTACCTAATGATTGGTTGCATAAACACAAGTCTTTAAAGTGATTGCTCATACAATTAAGTTGTATCAACTTGTATTTTTACACTATTTAAAAATAATTTTAGGGCTTTCTTGTTTCACTAAGTAAATTCTGTCTGATAAATTTTTTATTTTGGAATGCAGTTGAGAATTTGAATTTAAATTACACACAATATAAAATTAATGCAATTACCAACACAACTATGTCAACCCAACCTATCAAAATAATATGTGCAACTTTAAAGTTTTATCTAAATGAAGAAATTAAATTTTTTAAAATCTTGCTACTAAATTAAGTGTTGGGAATATGTCATTTGAATTCATTTTTAGAGTGTACCAAACTGTCCAGGGATATTAAAGCAGGGAATGGACTTGAAATCCTGAACTCAAGGTGAAGAAAAATTAAGTTGTCAAGCCAATTTCATTAACGAACTTACTTTTATACCAACTAATACATAAATTTCAGTTTAAATCATACACGATATTGAGTTGATTATTGTGTCAACCCAACAAATTACATCCTGAGCACTAACTGCACGTGTTGCAGCATTTACACTGTATGCACCGTGGAATAGTGCTTTTACCACAACAGCTGAGCTTAATCTAATCTGAATGATTACTCTGAATTAAATCACAACCTGTTTAATCAGAAATCCCAGCTGAACATCAGTGTCAAAATTTAAATAAATATACACAACTGTAACACTGCATAAGTTAAACAATGTTTTATGGGGTAAACAATATGAAGGAGAAGGTGACTAAAAGCTTATATGACAATGTTTACTTTCCTCTCTGCAGCGCTAAAAAGGTCTCACCTCATTGTAGTACGGACAGTTGGTCGACTCCTTCATAGACGTGTACTTCTTGTCATCTCCGATCTCCACACACACCACGGGGTCCATGTTGAGGCCTATTAGCTGCCGGGCCTCGATCACCGTGATGCTGATCTGATGGGAGATATTAACACATCAGATCTGACCAGGAAACCTTAAACAAGCAGACTTTCCTCCAACACTGCCATCATCAATCATTCAACTTACTGCACGATAATTACCCCGAGGACAACTCACAGAAAAACCATTCAAACTAATGACTCAGAGTGTTGGGGGCTTTTGCCTGACTGCACTATTTTAGCCTGTGATTCTACTCTGACATCTCCCCATGCTAAAGTAATAGAGCAGCTGATGGACAAACTAGAGACAAGCTGAAGGTTTCTACATCCAAGAAACATCCCTCTGGTTTAATTAGGCTTTGGATGATGAAGAGGAACACAGGGCAACAAACGAAATAAAGAGGGAGCGAGTCTGCAGCTCCACGATTACACCGGGATAACACCAAGTATTCATGTTCTTAAATTAAACAGATCATAAAAGTAGGCCAAGGGCTGACATTAGAGCCTCACTGTGTTGTGTTTTCATTGATGTTATGGTGAATGAATTCAGTGTGGCAGTCAGAGCAGGCAAACAGCCACGATGGCAATGAAAACAAGGACGCATAGTTGTGCACATATAGATTTATAATGCACAGTTGGACACTTAACCCCACTGTGCAGCAGTAAAGTGGCATTTTTACACTTTGATTTCTGTAAAAACTAAACAAAGTGTGTAAATTATTGAGCAGAATTGTATTGATTTGGACAGAAAACAGCTAACTGACTGCAGTATGTCAGAGCCTTATACTAACAGAAGGAATTGAAAGCTATTAATCTTCTCGTGTATCTGTGGGCAAAACCATGAAGAAGAATGTTGCACAGAATGTTACTGCCGTTAAGTGTATTGTTGAAGCCACAAGATGATAGAGGAGTGTTGAAAGAGAAATCTGTGCCTTGTCTCCTTTTTAAAGTTTAAAATTCCATTCCTATATAACAGTGTGAAACGTCACAACTTGCAGTGTTTGGTTTTATGATGTGTATTTCTTTGTAAACAGCAGTTTTTCCCACCATACAGCACTTTCTGTGCAGCATCTGCTCTTTGTCAAGAAATGATTCAAGTGTATTAATTAAATAAACATGATACAACATGTTAATTAGTGAACCTAAAGCTTACAATTACAACAAGGCCCTTTAAACTTTAAAGAGCCGTTTCCACCTCCCACTAGTGTTTATGCTAAGCTAAGCTAATCACCTCCAGCTCCCTATAAGTGTAGCATGTTCTTTGTAACTAACTCTCCTCAAGAAAGGTAGCAAGTCCATTTCCCAACATTCTGAGCTACATATATTCTATCAAGGTAAAAAAAAATTAAAAATCTTCACAAATGTAGAAAGGAGTGGAGATGAAGCTACATACTGACACTCAAATCCATCAACCTGCGTTTGTACCTACAAATACACACAAATGTTCATGCACAGAAAAGAAGAAGCACCTGATAATCCACCGGTCTTCCAGAGCTTGGCTCCATCTTGATATCTGGCTTTGACCTGAAGAGATGAAGCACAGTTTGGGATATTTCTACAGTAGATTAGAAGAGCAGAGCTGGGTTTGAGTAATTAAAAGAAAGTAAAAACTGTCTGAGTCCAGCTTCTTAAATGTGAGCATTTCCTGTATTTTTTTCTTCTCTGTGACAGTAAACTGAATATGTTTGGGTTTTGGACAAAAGAATACATTTGAGGATGTAACCTTGGGCTTTGGGAAGTACTCATCAATGGTTTTACCAACCAAACAACTAATCCGGAAAACTAAGGAAGCATGTGGGCTCCAGCTTACTTCTAACTTAGAATTTTAGATGAACATAGCTTTCTCCATCCATAAGTGTAAATTAAGAATATACTGCGAGATGGTGGAACCAGCTTAAGTTGATTTGGGTGCATCAGCAGTTTTGTGACATGTAGTCCTGATTGAACTTGATTGATTATAATCCTCTATGTTTCCTGTGCTGAGATCTTCTTGTTTATTTACTTGCAACACACCTTTAGATGACGCCATCTGCAGAAATTTTGCAGAATCCAGGCAGCTGGGTTTCTAAACACACACCGTACTTCTTTGTTATTTGCAGGCCTGCCTTCACAGAAGCTGGGTCAGGCCTATTCAACAGCAGTAGCCTGAAGAAACTGCCTTTGAAGGAACGGTTTTCAAAGAATTCTAGGTCCTTTAGGGTTTTCCCCTTTTAAGTGATTGGAACCAACACAGTCCTTTTTCTCTGGTCACAAAACCAGAAATAATTGCATCGCATTAGACAGCATTTTATGACATAATTGACATTCCGGTTGCGCAATTCCTCTCTGAGCCTCTGTGTATATCTGAGTGCTATTCTCTGCTGTGTGTGCATGAGTGTGTTACTGTGTAAAACCTCTTATTGGAGACGTTGGTGGTGACGGCGGTGACCGAGGCCAAAGAGATGGTGTCTGGGTCCAGTGTTCCTGCAAGACGCATCGCTTTCCTGTCCAGGTCCTCCATATCCAGGACTGCCGGCTCATCTGCTAAAATAAAGCAAAACACCAATTAAAAAGTCAGATTTTTAAGGTCTCTAGTATTTTCGGTATTCTGTGTAAAGGAAATCTACCACTTTTAAGCCTGCACATAAATAAATATTTCAGCAGATTCTAATCAAAATTTCACTTTTGTCCAAGATTCAAATAAAAATTGATGATTAACAAAATCATTAACTTTGGATAAAAGAGGCTCTGAACTGTGTGATGTTTTACCTCCTTTCTTGTGGTCGTCTTTAGAGCTCTTGATCTTGCCAAGCTTCATGGCTGAGAAAACTCCCTTCCCTGCTCTAGTGAATGAGAATGAAACAGTGAAAATGACAGGAGATAAGAGGGAAGCGATATCAGGAAAGTGGCCAATTTCACACTTGTCTCGTAAAGTTCACTCTCCATCATGAGGCACATTTAAGAAGACAATTGTTAATACTAAATGCTGAACTCAGCTTCAGTGAAAACCACTTGTGTGCTCACTCAAAATGCAACCCAACACCTTAACGTTGTCCATATATCATGGACATCTTTGTGCCTCGGCTGGACATTTAATTCCAGTTGATTTAATCCCCCCCATCACCACCAACCAATTCTCCAGACCCTCAATCACAAAACAAGAGTATCCGATGTCTCCACATTGATATTATCTGGATCACATATCACCGCAGCAACAAAGAGCTTGTGATGTCATCAGCGGGTCGACAAATGAGGGGCCTTAATAATTAAAAATGAGTGTGACCGTCCAATTTGCTGCGGATATGGATCCATGTCAGGAAATTAATGAAGAGGAGGGTTTTCCTTTTGTTTCCTCAAGCATTCAGAGTCAAGTGTATCAGAGTTCAGCGTCTGCTTTGATCTTGAACCCATTATTCTAAAGCAACCTTCAAGCTCAATTCATGGAATATAGAAAACTTGAACTATATGACACCATCTCATTTGACAGGTTCATGGCGAAGTGATGTTCCTTTACAAAAATAAAAGTCTACACTTCCAGGAATGGGAGGAAAACAGACAAAACACTGGGAAACATATCTTTAAATATACGCCAAACCTTCTCCCCTCAAGTTCCAGCACATTAAGGACATTTGCACTTGTTGGTTTCTCAGTCTGCATCTTGTCTACAAAGCAAAGTTTGACCACTTTATTTTCACCTAGTAGGCAAGTTTGAATGAACAAGTCTGCATCGAAAACCACGAATACTTAAAGGCAAGACTTAAAAAGATCACTCTATCAATCAAAATTAACAGACAATAATCACTTAAGTCAAGAAACAAAATGTCTTTAAATCTTGGACTGAATTTGAAACCAACTGATTGAATGAAAAAACTATTTGATCAAGAAAATGAACATGATCTGCATCCACAGCCAATCCCAAATTCAGATGTTCCAGTAACCCAACCCATTTCTTTGTCTCCCTATGATTTAACTATAAACTGCCAAAAGAAAAGACAAACACACTCAAACACAATGTGTGAAAAAGTGCTTTTTTTCATACATACCACATGAAAGACACCAACAGAGGTCAGATCACCTTAAATCCACCCCAAGCTTGGTCCTATTTAAAACTGTATCTCCATGTGCTTCACCTGCCAGGTGCAGATTAGCGCAGACCAACCAGGCAGATACAAGTTGGATCGATGAGTGGATGATGCAGGGCAGACAGGAGGGGAGGAGGGGGGAGAGAGGGAGGTGGAGAGTCGTGGTTGGAGATACAAATAGAGGAGGAGGATGAGGGGAAGGATGGAGGGGTTGAACTCTACACCAATAACCGTCACCTTCATTGTACTTTCATATTTTACTTAATTCAAAGAAGAAGTAATTTGGCTCTGGTTCAGAGAAATGTTTACAGGAAAATTACTGCCATCAATAATGGAGCGCCACATGTGGTGGGAGACTATTAAAAGCCTATTATGTGCCAAAAAAAACAACATTCTTGTTCAGCATATTAAAATAAAGCAAATCTTAGTGGCACCAACTAAGTGTGGTAATAGGCCAAAGCAAGCATTTATTTCTTAGGTTGGGAAAACTGCCACAGGAGGAGACCAAAAAGAAGAAGAAAATTTAATCATAAAGAGTAAAGAATAAATGTAAATATCTTGCATAATTTTCAATAACAAGATATTTACTTTTCATTGTATTGTGCATTAATCACACTTAAATCCAATTATAAACCTGAATCTTAAATAATTTCTTAACCATAAGTTCTTTGCCTTGAAGGAAGCAGATTATTTAGCACTGAATGCACAATGTGACTATGTGAACAGAAGACACACAATATAACGTCTTTCATCTTCACAATTATTTCTCTAAGGAATGAGTCACCACTGAGTGAATTTATAGAGCATCCAAAGAAAAGTTGGACCGTCTTAAAGTTCAACAATCCAAGATATAAAGCCTGATCAGCAACCATCTGCAACTCTCTCTTAATTATATGATTTGTTTCCTTGTGCAAAAGTATTATTCTTAAAAGATCCAAATAAGTGTTATAAAGATAGATATTTTCTAATCTACCTCCTCAATGGTTGAGGTCTTTTTGTAAAGTTCATGGACCTAAAACTACTTGATTAAGGTAGAAAAAGGTTAGGGTTTGGAATGGTGGTCGCAGGTGACAAGACACATTTTTGCCAATCTTAAATAGGATATAGAGGAGACAGCTAGGAAATCAGTGGGGAAAGAGATAAGCTGCTTCACTGCAACCATCTAATAGGTTTTTGTAGCACTGTCACAAAGGCCACACTACTTCTTTCCAAGCATTGGAGAGTCAACAGCATTATTTGCTGGGTTATAAAATGTCACTTGTCAGGAAAACACACAGAATAAACCAGAAGTGAGTATTCAATATTATCTAAATGTCAAATGATTCAAAACTGTATTATCTTACAGTAATTAGATTAGATTAAAAGTAATACTTTACAGTAATTAGATTACTTTTAAGTTTAAAGAGTAGGGTATTTGCTCTTATTTAATAGTAAAAACTAATGATACAGATGTACAACACAGAAATACTGGCCCCACTGTAAAAACTCAATGCAACAAGTCAGTACGTTTGTTGTTACCAAGATTCAAATCCATTTTTTCAAAACTTCATATGTCCACTTTTATTTCTGATAACAGATTCAATACACCTAAACATGGAAGACACCTTCTTCAGAGACATTTTCTTTCAGCTGCTCTTTGCTGGAGGAGTTGTGTTTTTCTATCTTTCTCTGTAAAATACAACACAGATTTTCTATTGTATTCAAGTCAGGCGACATATTTGGACATGCTTGAGAAGCTCTTGTGTGATTTTGGCAGTTTGCTTTGGAACATTATCATGCTGGAAAATTCCCCTTCTGTCAAATTTCAGCAGACTGAGAGTCTCCTTGTCAGTCAGTATTATGGTATATCCACTGGCATTCATTGTCCACCTATAAATGTCATCTCCCCATTACCTTTCACACACATGCAGCCCCATATCATTACATTACCGCCTCTGTGCTTCTCTGTTGGAACTATGCATTCACTGTGGTAACCTTGACCAGGTTCATGCCAATTACAGGAGGTCCTCAACTTAAATTGGAGTTCCGTTCCTATGGATGGATGCAAGTCAATTTTTGCGCAAGTCGGAACTGCGGTAAAAATGTAAACAAAGCCGCTACGTGCATCAGGATATCGATCAGTTCTTCGGAAAAGTCATGAATACCAACAGCTTTCATGCACGAGTCACTTCACAAGAAGATGATAGAATATTGTTACGGGTTGTTGTTGTTGTTGTTGATGTTGAGGTTTCAATGTTGACTGTTCAGTTTGAGATTTACCTGATGCCAGTGAATGTGCCATGTTTAGTTAGCTCACCTCTGATTGGCTGAGAGTCAGCAGTAGTCTGTGTGTCAAGTGAAAGGGCTGGTAACAGCGGCTAACTCTGGAGCTAAATTCTAGGTTTTTGTAGTTATTTTGGCGTTGGCTACGGTCCACAGTAGCCTGTGTGAAATGTTCAATAAATGACCAGAGAACAGGATAAAGCCTCATTCATTACAGAGGGTCACTACAATATGTTGCACTGTTTTTACAACTTGATCAATGTTCGTCTGCGTTTCGCCCCGTTCCGAGCATTTTAATATATCTAATTTCACTTTCATGGAGATGGCTTTCCTTTTCTTTGAAGCACTGCCATCAGAAGAGTCTGACTTACGCTTGGGAGTCATAATGAAGGGCAAAAAGTTAGCGAATGTAGCACAATCCAATGTGACGTACAACCGGTGAATGTAAACAAAGCCGTCTTATAGCGCCATGTGATGACGTATTCGTTGGCTCTGCTCGCCAACGAGTTCCACATAACCAGTTCCAACGTAATGACGAAACGCCATAGGTCGAGGACGTCTTAAACCAAGGACCTTCTGTATACTTGACCATATTGGACACGACCAAATGTATCACATCTGACCAAAAAATGTACCCTCAACATTTGATGAGGACAGTCACTGCGGCTCTGATTGATGGTACTGGTTCTACACCTCCTGATTAAAGTTGCAACTGTGTTTCCATTGATTTTAAGCTGTTTTTAATGCTTTTCTGTATCGTGTCCATCTTTGTGAAGTCCTATAAGATTTTTAAGTGTTCAACAAAATTTTTCCATGGGTAGCCATGATGCAGGCATGCAGATAGACACAGCCCACAGATCCAAAACTGATAAAGTTCTGGTGTTCAAAGCACATTTTATAACAATGTTCACAAAACAACAACTGTACTTGTATTTATTTCAGTGATTACAGTGTTTCTAATTTGTGCGAGCAAAAGTGTATTTACTTCTGTTGTTCAATTTCTACAGTTTTCATTTAATTATTTGATATATGAGTAATATTGCACAGGGGTGTACCAACTTTTGTTGTGCACTGTCCAGGTCAAATAGTTGAACATATTGAAGGAGCAATGTTAACGTTTTTTCTGGTGAGGACAGTCTGTTTTCTAAAGACACTGCAATCTAAAGAGGAGAATCATTTAAAAATGTATGGAAAGAATAAGTGAAGCCAAACATCTTACTTACTTGTCTTTGGTTCCCTTCATTTTGTTTTCCTTTCCTTTGCTGAGCCAAGTAAGAATAAATGTACAAACATCAGAGACAAATGCTTTCAGTAGGCATCTGTTTGAGTTTAAAATGAGTTGAACCTTGAAAGTTTTTCACACTTTTTTTTTTTAAAGAACAAGCCATCCCTCTATGCCGATTTAATGATGAAATGCAACCTTGAAAGACATCAGTTGGAGGCAAAGAAAGTTCACAACTGCGGTTTCCAATTAGATAAATGCAAATATGCAAATTTATTCTGGGAGTCTGAAAGCAAAACTCATAAAATGTCAAACTTTAAAATAGAGACTTGTTGAGACCTTTTCTTTTCTTTCGCTCCTTTGATCTGTAGTACAGACCATGACTGAACCAGTGACATTTCACACCAACCAAACCAACACACAAATTAACACCTTGAATGCGAAGTCATGCACATTCAAGATTTGTAGATACACCGATAACAACCCGACTAATGTCTGAAAAGCACAGCTGTTGCATATTTAACAAGCAGACAAGCAGAGAAACATATGTGCATGCATGCCTATAGCTGAAAACTAACTGCGTTGTATGTCTGAGGGTTATTGTGTGCAAATCATTAATACGTGAAAGCATGAATACATTGTCTCATTACACATGAAAATTGCTTCAAAGATGAATGATCTAAGTGATGCAGAATTATTGGCTGACAGCTTTATTTCCATCTTCTGTATCTGTGTACTATATTACCCTCAGCTATCTGTAATATGCATGTGAAGCAGTGGGAGAAGGAGCAGAGGGATGAGAGTGTAAGATGCAATTAACTCGGAGAGCTGGCTTTGAATCTTGTATCACTGTTGTATCGCTGCTGTGACTGATATGTGGCAAATGTGGTTCTCTTTTATCTACTGCACTGACTGCATGAATAACCCCTTCATATTCTGAAATCTCCAGATAACAGACAACTATGTAAAGAGCAGACTGCAACTGTATTATTCATTCATGGCAGGCTGGTTTTTATACATATTTATCTGATTTGTACTGATCAATTCAACCTTTCAATAACAAAGGCTTGACATAAACAATATTGTTACTAATTATTACTAATAATCAATTTCTATGCAGATGACACAATCATGTATGTATATGATTCTTCCTTAACTTTACCCATATCTAGATTAAAGTCTAGCTTTTTTCTTACAGATTATATTTTTGCAAAATCTCAGACCGGAACTGAATGCAAACAAGGCAAATTTGTCATTGTTTTAGATTCTTGGCATCGGCTAATTCAGTCATTCGTTCAGTTTGGCTATTTTTATTCGCCACTACTTCCTTTTTGTTTAATGTATCTCAGTTATGTCATGTGTATTTCCTATCACGTTTGACCCTTTATCCAGTCATGCCCCCATTTATATATTGTATGTACCTCTAGCTCTCCACTACTCAATTATCAGAGGGGTGTATTTCAAAGCAAGAATAATGGGTTAGTGAGGTATGTTTAGATTAAAACTAGAGTTTTCAGTGTAATGAAGGTGACGCTCTTTTAACCTGCTGCTGAGGAGATTCAAAGTTGGTGTTCAGAGTTCAGAATTCAAATCAGCTGTAGAAAGTACCAACCTTTTACCATTTCTTTTCCAAACAAAATTCTCTATGAATGATAAAGATTCATGTTGAGTCATAGATTATATCTATATTATATATAATATCAATGAGCAAAGCCGTGCGGTCACAGTAGAACCATGTATGCATTGTGTTGCCACAGGAACCTACATGCATTCAGCTTGTGATGTTGAAAATGCATAAATATGTTTTATGTTTGGTCCTGATTTGCTAGTAGAACACAGAATAGAAAATTAATTATTCTGTTGGCATTTATCACAGAGAATATTTAATCGCTGATCTTAATTTCACCTTTATTTAGCCAAAAACTAAAGTGATGTCCACATATCCTTCATCAACAGACAGTGTCAGACCTAAATGCACTTCTTGAGTATCACTTTTAAATCAATACAGTTTACATTTTAAGAGCTCCAATGTGCAGCTGTCATGTTAGAAAAAAGCGGCTACAATGAGAGTCACTGAGTAGTACAACAAATATATTAACTTACGCAACTGAAACATTTCATTGCATTGTCTCTGCTGGCACTTTTAACCACAATATTTTTTTGTATTCTTGATGGTTCTCCATTCTAACTTTCTCTTGACTGAAGTAAGTGGGATATGATTGGTTAATTTTGTTTAAAAAGAAAGTTTATAACCCCCATGATGACACCCATATTGTCTGATTAGGGTTTCTGTTCGAGGCAGCAAACGCAAAACGACTGTGTCAAACTCGTTTTGAAGTGAACCCTCCTGATTATCTTCGTACTACTTGTCAAGAATTTCAGATATTGCTATTCAAAATTTGTTTTCTGTCACTTGTATAGATTCACTCTGTATCATTGTTTCCGGTTTTCTTTGTCTCAACATGCTTCTCATCTGTAATAGATTAAATGGATTAATTTTTAAAAATTATAATTCTTAGTACATATTTGTCATTCTGATTAGACAGCTGTTTTACTTTTAAATCCCAATGGATGACTTTTTGGGCTTTTAAGTTGTTTTTTCATGATATTTCTTAATCTAAATGAGGTTACTTAATATAATAAAATCAGAATTCTGCTGTTGTACCATTGTTCGTAGGTTGTGAGCTTTTTCGATTAAACCTGTTTGTGGGTTTTGAAAGGCATTTACAAAATCCCCCCAAAATCACACCATTTATCAAAACCAGAAACTGTGTAGACAGGAAGAAATGTCAGATTTTTCGACAAACCTGAAACTAACCGTGCGTGACTTGGTTTTGTGGGAAAAATTAACCAAGCTTAAAAATGTGAAAATATGTAAGAAACACTTTTTTCCACATGACGAGTGCACTAACTCGATCATGCTGGAAAACAAAACAAAACTGAAGAAAAAAAACACATTCTCCCCTCATTGGCATTGAGCCCACAGTGAGTAAAAATGTGACAGAAGCCAAAAACATACAGAAACTGCGTCGGTGGGTTACATAAGGATTTTCCCTGCAGTTAGCTTTCTGCTGACTGAGCTTAGCAACTATCGCATCTCTCTGAGGTTGCTGATACAACATTTTAATTAACATGTACTTAAATTACTGCTGGGATCTGTATCGTATTCTTCTGCAGTTTACTAGATTAATTACTGTGTTGTTCGCACCTCAGAGGATTTATCTTCTGTCACTTGTGATTCATTGTTGTTGGACATGAAGGACGATATAACTAATTGGACGGTTTAATGCATTTCTGACTCCACTTACCTGTTGTTTTTACTTGTGCATAGGGTGTCTGATTTCTGAATTGGCTGTCTTTTATTAAATACTTTTGCACAGTTTCTTTACTAATGGTTAGAGCATAGCAGTTAGTTAGAATTACAGTTGTTTGCTTTGTGGTCCTGTGTAAAAGTTGCACTCCGATCACAATAACTGAATAACATGGAGATTAAAAAAAATACCCCAGCAGCAATTAATAATTCACTGACATATAGCTTACTATACGTTCTGCTCTGGGGGCTCTGCTGAATGGGACTCAATGAGATACTGTACACACACTCCGGTTCTCTCCCACGCACACATGGATTAGATGCACATATTTCCATGCCTCCAAGATCCTCTGAACCTGAGCCAGACACAGATCTGCTCTACCTGATAACACAGCTGCGGAATGAAAACTCTCACTAAAACAGAACTCCCTGTCCTGAAAACTTATTGAACATCCTGCGGTCCTTTTTTTTTTTTCAATTTCTCTCAATACCTGATGTTTTTCTTTGCCAGAATTCTTTCTCTGCAGCTCAGGGGCATCTACTGCTGTTTTCAACTTTCCACTTCGACTGTAGCGAGATCTCAACTTTTGCAGGACTTCAGTCGAGAACATCAATACTGCTTCTCATCCCTGTGATTCTGACATCGCTCCTCAAGGGCGTCACACTGCCGCTTCATTTGCCCACAAGTTAATTCATTCATCAGGAATTGATATTCTTTGCCTGTGAGCAAGAGTTCGCTTATAACTTTACCCTCATGAATGTCACTTAGTTAAAGGCTTATGCAAGTTTAATGCAAACAAGAAAGTCCTCTGAGCTTTCTTGGCCTACATACAGCAAATGAAACAGTTTTAAAAAATCATAGGTCCAAATTTTAGGTGTGTTTGTGTATTTACTTGTAGAGTAAATACATTTCAGAATATTTAACAGTGTGTATGTGTATATATACATCTATGATGAAGGATAAAACTGAGGAAGCACAAAAAGACGAGAATAACAGGCAAAATGAGGACAATAAAGTGGAAAGAAGAGGCATGAGAATGTATATTACACAACAATGATTTTTCTATGAACACTCATTGCCTTTTAAATTTTAATATTCACTCCAAATAGAACTCTTGCATTTTTTACTCTGTTATTGCATCAACCGGGCTGGAAAGAAAACCTCCGGACAACACGCTTTGACTCAGACTGTATCAAAGAGCTTTGGAACCAAAATGTTCCTTTTTTCTCGACATCCATGACAACATTTTAGGGATTCCAGAGACTCTTAAAAGAAATAATTTCCAATGAGAAGATCCGCTCCTCTGTATTACTTGTACGACACCTATCTGGGGGAAACACATAGGTGATGTTGAAACTCGGCTTTATCCCAAGAGGCATGTCCTCGTGTCATAATCGTCTGCTCCCTCATCAAGGCTCGCAGCGCTAAACAACACAAAGGGATATTTATACTCAAAGGGGTCGCATTTACATACCGGCAGTATCACACAGAACCACTGAAAATCACAGCAAAACACAGCAGCAGAGCAGACGAACACAAAGCAGTCCCTCGAGGGAACATGAGCGCACGAGAAGAAACAAGGAATGTCAAAAAATCTGAAGAAAACTGCTTCAGTCGAGTATCTGCCTCAGCAGAAGGCAATGAGCACAAAAACACCCGAAGAGAAATACACATATACTCTATACATAATTTTAAATCTGCCAATAAGGACTGACAAATAATAATTTTTTTTATTCTAAAGAAAAAAACACTTCAATAATCTATATTTTCATAGCACTCATCACTAATCCTTAAACAGAGCAAGACTCAATAAATTCTTATCTGTAATTGTAGTGTGTCAGCAATGTTCTGACTCACTGATCTAAAGATTTTTGCTGACAAGCGCTTGCTGTTTGCTTGGAAGTTGACAACTTGTAAAACTGTACAGTAACTGTGTAGTCCAATGTGTGTGTCATAACATTGCTTGTGGTGCATATTGGACATCAATAGTAGCAGTGCATAAGTTTAATGGTTTAAAAAAAAAGGCTTAAAAAAATAATAATAGTAATTTCCAGGTATATACATCTGGATCTGTTACACAACTTAGAAGATAGCACCTTTTATTTGAACCCACCCATTTTTCATGTGAGCTAAAGTATTAGAACATGTGACTGACAGGTGTATTTTGTACCCCTGGTGTGTCCTATTGCGTGTGTCTGTCTGCACGTCCACACCAGAGTATAGTCAAGGCTTAAACTGACTGTCTATTTGACCTACAGTGATTTGCCACAATGAACAAAAAAGAAAAACACACACAAAAAAACAGAAATCAATATTTGTGCCACCCCAGTGTGAGTAATGGTCTCATCTGGTCATCTCTGTAAAAATTGTCTGTCTCAGTCACTGTGGTAAGGAACAAAACATCACAACCTATCGCAGAACTAACTCACAGTACAAAGCAAAACAAGACCACTTTTGTGTTTACAAGCTTCTACATGAACCATTAGGTTCTGAGAATTGAAAGTTTTTTTTGCGGTTTTAGCACAATTTTAGCCTAATGTACTGTATGTATCCATCAAGTGCCCATTCTTGTGTGTAAAGCAAGTGAAAAATACAAAAAGCAACCTGAAGGCAGCATTTTCTGCTGACTTGTGGAACTAATGTGAGCATAGAGCTGCCCTTGATAAAATCTGACTGTAACAGTTTCATTTCAGATGACAAATCTGGCAGCCAGCAGCTAGAAATGAGAAACCTCCGTCTGAAATCAATGATCCATGGTTTAAAAAAAATTCTACTGTAATGGCTGAAATATGAGATGTTTAGAAGAAAACTTTTCCAACATCTGTTTAAAAAAAAAAAAAAAAGACAGTTTCACTTTCATTCTGTAACATTCCCTGAGAAACTGTAAATTAAAGGGGAGTAACGTCCTCATCAGTGAATCCTGTTTTCCTTTTTCAGTGAAACATAAAATATGATAATACATAAAACCCACATTTGCAGATCTTCACTGACAGCTACAGCCTCACGCTCTTTCTTGTTACACTCTTGTCTTGTACGCGGTCAGAAATATATTCTGTGGCAGTTAACATTCATCAAACTGTGTCTTTTAAGCTAATCATCCCTGACAGCAGTAATACTTGGCAGTTTTATAGATTTTGTTTTACAGCTCTGGTTTATTTCTGCAGTAAAGATGAATTTCTTTCCTCTGTGGCAGCAGAACATATTACATGAGCCATCAGAAACTCCTGCAGGTTAAACTGTACTAATGTAAAGGCTGAGCTCTTCTGAAAGACTCACTATTAATGGCTTGGAAAACAATCGTTAGACTAACAGCGTAATGGCTAACCCATAATTCAACACCTAACTGGGTTACCAGTGCTCTCTCTCAGAATGAATATCTGATGTTGTCTGTCCCACTTTTCCAAGTTTAATTCCCAGAAACAAATATCTTTTGATGTTTGGCCCAGTTGGAGCTGTAAATTTGCCTCCATTATTATTGTTAATTGCACACAAGAACAGAAAGCTTGAGGAGCATAGCAACAGTAACTAGGGGAGGGGCTTGGCAGCTTTCAGTTACATGATGTAAATGATGAAAATTCTACGACACGATAGATAACAGGAAGTTGTTGCAACATTACAGCTGCAGTAAAACTAACATGTGAATGCGGGAGACGACAATCAGGTTATATACCTGCCCAAACAAACTTTAAACAAGTACAAAACATAACTATATGAGTAGAGTAAAACAAATAACAAAAAGTCAACAAAATCTATATTTAAGATTACTATGTAGGTTAATATATAATTGCAGGATTTTCTGTAACATAGTTCACAGGTATCATAGTTGACATTTTAGTGATATCCAGTCATTTTTTCTTAAGTGATTGTTTCCATAATAAATAATTATGGAACCTGTAAAGACATGATCATAATGAACATAAAAAAACATTAGTTTTTTATTTTTAATAAAAAATGTATGCAAGATATATCCCATGGACTTCAAAAGTCCCTCAATTATACATTGACCCAAATCTATACCCTATACGAGGGCAACGTTCGGTATGTCTTCTGACGTATCTGTTATTATGAATGCTCTCTCGGTGCTGCCGTGATCAGACCCACTGAGATAAAGAGCAGTGAGATAAAAGGCCTCACAGCACCTGCACCAAAGCACCGCATGACGCCAGAGCTGCCTTTGAAGACACTGCAATTTCCCCCGATGAAGAAATAAATCACATACTTGGCACTAAATCATAGTAAACACTGTAAATCAACACTGCTTTGAGTAAATGATCATTTATAACAGCAGCGTCGCACAGACTGAGGGCTGATTTGATGTTATGCTAATGGGTCATTGCATTTCTAAATGGTGTGAATAAACAGCTATTTGTTTCAGTGCAGGGTGATTTATTAAGCGCCTCAACAGGAAAGAAATGCTCAACCATATTGAACTGGCATTAAAGTAGGCTCATACTCCAGTATGCAACACTACTTAATCTCATTCTTTCTTTATTTCCTGTGTTTGATGCCAGCAGATCAAATGACAGCTGGAGCCTCGAATTCTTTCTTCTTCATGTCTGCCTACATGTGCATGCACCTTTCAGGAGATCTGCTTTACTGGCAGTAAAACTCACACAGAAGCTGATTTGCTAATCAGAAATAACAAAACCCCTGCAAAGAGGGAAGATTGTGTTGTCGCAGATAGCAGAAAATGCTTTATGGGCGCCGCCATAAATCATCCTGCAGGCCCAGAGACGCTGTGGAGGAGGGGGGTCGGTAGATGTGGGATGGGGAACTTTGGGTGCAATTTCACTCAGTTACAGAGATGAAGAGAAACCGATATACCTTAAAAAGCCACCTACAGTGTTTTGCAGTAAAGATATAATGGCGTTCGATCTCCACTGAAAACTGTAATGACTACAAATACTTGTGAGAGAAACACACATGACCTTTAAGCTGCAGCTGATGTAACAGAAACAGTCAGCAGTAGTTGGAGGTCCATGGATCCTGACAAGAGCTTGTTCTCATTGTCTGTCTGAACTTCATCTTGAAATTGTATAGAAATAAATACAATAGCCTTGGAAAGCTTTTCATAGTTAATACCAGGGAATGACAGACTCTCCACTACATTGTTGAATGCATTTGAATAATCAATGAGGCGACACCGATGTCAGGGTCAATACACAATTGAGGGACTTTTGAAGTCCACAGGATATATCTTGCATACATTTAAGTAAAAAAAACTAATATTTTTATGTTCATTATCATCATGTCTTTACAAATTCCACATTATTTATAATGGAAACAATCGCTTATTAATAAAAAAGAAAATGACTGGATATCACTAAAATGTCAACTAAATAACTGCCCGAATTTAATAATAACCGCCTTCTAATTAGCTAAACAATAATAAAATGAGCTTATTCAAAAATTGTTTTGATTGTGTTATTTTTCTTAAGTTGAGATAATCAAACCAGATATTTCTTTTTTGGTAATATATCAAATTTTATATGAAAAATAACAAAATGTATCTGTGTCTGAGAAATCACTTTCAACTAAGTTCCCCATTACAAAAACACCTCTCAAGGAAGTGTGTTAATTCCAGATCACATGACCTGCTCCACATGATGTCATTTCCTCCTGAAGAAACAACTGGCAAGACTCCAAGGCTTTCTGAGTTATTTAATATAAAGTAGTGAGTGAGTCAAGTGTGGATTTATGGCATGTCAACAGATTTACTAGAATGTCTTTATAAATAACTTTCAATTTCAATTTTACTCAATTGTATATATAATATTTAGAAGAATTTTTCTGTAAAAATGCCATGTGGTGTTTGGTTAGAATAAAAGAAATATTGATTTTAGGCCTGAAAACAGCAAAAATGTCAACTGTGATACCTGTCAACTATGTTACAAAAAGTCCCACAATTATATATTGACCCGTGAAAGATTTGCATGAAAAAAGAGGTTCAGCAGACCCTCAAAGCCACACTTAAAGGTTGAAAAATAAGCAACAGTCTTAAGGAAATATACCTTGAGGCTAAACTGCTTATGACATTCCCCCCGTCTTTCTCCTTCTCCCTGGAGGAATAAAAGAGTCATTCCAGGTTATCATCTCCTCCATGTTCACACTTCATTAGCAGGGCAATTAACACTGGCTGCCAAGAATTCAAGACACAATCAGAAAGTTTCACGCTGAAAACATCTCAACCAGAGGAAAACTTAGCAGCTTGCGATTCAGGACAGAAAAGGTTTGGATGAGAAGTGGCATGTCTATTAAAATCCCTCCACAATCCCATCAGTCTGGCCGACAGCAGAGTGAAGCAGATTAGAGGGAGTTTCTTGGAAAGGCCTGACGTTATTGGTATTTTCTCAGCAACTTATTCGCTTATTTTCCCTGAGACAAAAAGCCCCACGGCGTCGTTTACTAAGACTGACTGACAGCTTGTTGCTGCCACGGTAACAAGACGACGGAGCAAAAGTCAAATATACATCGAATAATCAGGTACAACACGGCAAACGCAGCCAAACCCAATGAATAATCATTGAAATTACAAAACAGCCAACACTAGACCACAGACCTAGCCTTAGCATTTCTATATCAGTCCATTTAACTGTGTATGGACAAAGTTTCTAATTTTGGCAACAGATTTTTGCCAGAATTATGCATCATCTCTTGTTTTTGGTTGTATATTTGCTACAGGATGACACTGAAAAAGGTTGTCTAATGCAGAACAGAGTCAAGGGAGACACTGCAGTTTGTCTTTAGTGTCTCATGGGAAGTTATGTTTCCACAAATATAATCTTCCTTACAGTGAATTGATCTTTTTGACCTGGATGTTTCCTCTCGGCACAAAGTCTGAATGACACCTTGTTAAAACAATGAAATGAAAGTGTTTGTTGACTTAAAGGGTGCAGAAAGTCAGATCTATGTGCAGGATAATCGATAATCTAACATACAGTATGCTGGAACTAAATTTTTGGTTGATTACACTGGTGAAATTAACTTCATGACAACTTTCTTACCACTTTCACAGTATTTTCTCTACAGCAGTTCTTTCTTTTTACTCTGTTGACCAAATCCAAACCCTGTATCTGTTATATAACACCCGTGGGATGCGCTTTAACTTAGATTAGTCAACTTTTCTCATTTTCCTCAGGCTGCTAATCTTGCTTTCTTTTTTTGTATGTGTTAAATTTCATGCTGTAAGATAAGCCTAATTTAGGCATTCAGTTCCAACAAACAACAACAAAAACATGAGCACAATGGCATTTAGTCACACACAAACATACAGTTTTTCAGGCCCCCGTTCAACAGGCAGCATAATGATGGGTTTAGGGCTCTGGCTTTGCAGATAGTCTCAGTGGAAATCAATACCACCCACAGATTATTTCATATACTGTTCAGCAAAAACACAACAATGAAACCAAAGTGGAAGGATACGCACTGAAGCCAAAAGCAGCCTTGAGGGCAGAAGCTCTTACGGTTTTTCTTGCTGGATCTATGTGACCCTATTCAGCCTTGGATTGCTTGTAAAACAACGCACATTCTACACTGTATAAATAGACCAACTAGACTTTGTCAACTCTGAATTTTTCCCTTTTTAAGTTCAGACCATAAAAAGGCGAGCATGAAAAACACTTAACTGTATTAACTGTTGGGGGTTGAGTTGGGAATCCCATTCAACCCCAACAGTTTGGTCTGAAACTCACATTTCAAACAACCCAAGTTGACCTAAGTGTTATCAATCAGGCAGCAACAAAAACGTGCAAAAAACAACACAGGCTAAAAATTTAGAATATAAAACACGACAACAAGACAAAACAGGCAACTTGTTAGATCAATTTCTAAAACAAAATAAAACTCAAATTTTATGAACATTAAAAGCAATGAAAAATAACTTTTCTAAGTTGATAAAACTCTATATACCACTTTTATAGCATTAAATGACTTTGACCCAGATCCCAATAAGGAACTTTTAACCCCTTATGTCTCTGGCCATTCTCAGATCAATAAATGGTGCACAGCTGGTAACTTTTAAGTGTTGGCTTTTTAAAAAAGTAGCCTGGGGTTTGCCTTTACTGCATGGTTGTGTTTTACAATTCCCTTTTTGTTTTCATTCTCTTTTATGAGCTTTGTTCTGTAATCTCTGTTTTTATACTCTCTGGCTGCTTTTATGATCTTTCCGTGTTATTCACTCATCTCTATTGATGTTATTAGTCTTTTTAATCATTATGGTTTCTGTTAATCACTTTGTAACTTCATTGTGAAAAGTTTCATATAAGTAACATTTACCACTATACCATTATAAATGTAAATTCTCTTGTTACAGCAGTTGAACAGCATGAGGCCTCATAAATGTGCGAATGCTGCATCTGTGAATCTGAATCCATTCAAGTTATATGTCACCCTTGTGTGCCTCAGTAGTACTGTAACTAATAATGGCCTCTTTAAAACTAAACTGCATAAATGAGACAACACGTCTTGTTTACAACTGTAGAGCTAAAAGATCAATATTCAAAATCAAATAAGAATTTCACAGTCCAGTTCTTCATATGTTAATGTAATAAAGTTATTTTAGAGACAGTTGGGATGTTAAACTCACTTTCTGAAGGTGGGTATGGATCCCTGTAGAGATCGTCCAGGAGAAGTTCCCGAGCCGTGGCTTTGTCCTGACAGCAAACTGTCTGTTTCAAACGCAAACATCCCATCACGGTCATCAGGAACATCCAGGAACTCTCCGTCGCTCCACATCCCCACTGTGCCGTCCATCGGCTGGTATCTGATCTCTATGGTGACGCTGGTCTGAAAATGAATGAAAAGTTGATGAAAGTGAGCCTCGTTGAATAATTCAAATGAGCTTCAAAGCTTTTGGATGAAAGGTATGAAAAATGTTTTTGATAATAATGTGCCAAAAATGTCCAAATCCCATTATTCTCCCCTCAGGAGCTTCTAATGTTTCATTTATCCATCATCTCCATCATCATCGTCATCATCATCAGGTGGAATGACTTTATGAGAAGTCAAAACACAACCAAAGTAAAATTACTGCCCTTGACATTAATATAATTCATCTCTTTGATAAAACGCCAGCATGAGTCCTCCTTCAGCCATCAAGATCATTTCACTGTATTTTGATCAAACTTAAGCAGCTCAGGCTTCGCAAATGCGACAAATATTTTACATTTTAGACTTCTTAAAATTCATGTTACAGACGCTATAGTGTTTTCTAGAATATGAAATTATGCTGACAGTGTAGCTCTATACAGTAGATGACTATATTGATCTGTCTGGCTCACTGCTTCCACCCAGAAAAAAATTCTCATTAATTATTTGACGGACTGCCAAAATTAAATCTGAATTGTGAAACTTAGTCTGGAAAGGTCACCATCTTGTTTTATATTAGGATCTCGGCTACAGGCTCTTCGTTTTGCTATGCTATCAATGTTGTCCTAGTATTTGTTGATAAAAATGCCACAATAAAGTCTATGTTGTCTGTTTTACATACAGAATTTTGGCAATGGTGTTATTAAATACAAATATGTAAACTGGTTTTCCCCCCCTTGGGTTTATGCACAGCGTCTAAACTGTAGGTGTATTCATGTCTCTGTAAACATTTTTAATTTTTTATGTTTTATGTTCTGATTTAGTTGCCAGATTCATTGCACATACAGTGCAACACCTCAAATGCAGCTAAACCGATTTGTAATAAAAGGAGGAGGGTATGTCTGCAGACCTACAGGCTGCACTGAGAGTGCTGTCTGCTTCTTCTAGGACTCCGGTGTTTGTGTTTCCTGCTGAGTTGATGCCAAACAAAGTAGCAGCATTTATCGCCATGATGGAAGACAGCCACGACGTGAGTACTCATTTTATTGGAGGTATTAGTTAGTATCGTTATGAAATGTTACATTTGTTTGACATTATAAACATTTCTGCTGTTTTCATTTGCGCAGCAAAGCAGTTGTTTACCTGCTAAAGTGAGAAACAAGTTTGAACTCGTCATTAAGCAATGAAAACGACCACTTTTATATAGCGAGGGCTGCTGTAAAACCAACTTAGCTTGTTTGCTGATTTGTTTAATTAAGTCATAGCCAAATTTCGTCAGCTATAGATGATGATAATTAACTACAGCCAGCGTATGAATAAATCCTTCATCTGATGATAGAAGCATTAATTGATCTCTGTCTGTCACTATATTATGCAGCAACAACCTTCAGTGTGAATGTTTAATACTGATAGTTTTACAGGTTTAATGATGGTAATAAAGTTGCAGGTATTTGAACTGGTCCCATTTTAAATCAGAGGTGTATTAATGCAGGATTCCTCTTAGAGCTGCTGCTGTTGTTTATGAAGTCCATAAAGGTTCTTAGTAAACTATAAGTGATAGCAGTATTTCTGCCAACCCTGCAGTGATAATGTTGTCTGTCTACTATTTCAGTGAAGTGGAGGAATTTTGTAGAGGCCTGGAGAAAGAGCTGAAGAAAGAAGGAAGACAATTCAGTCGGGAGGTGGTGCTCACTTCAGACAGGAGTATAGTGGCATGAAATGCTAAAAATAAAATATACCTCACCAAGGTAAAAATGTGAAACATGTACAGTTTATGGGATATATCAGTGCTATATCTACTTATCCATGTTAATGTCTGTCTCTATGTGTCTCTCAGGAGGTAGTGAGATCAGAGATTTCGCTGCGGGAGTCACACAGATTATTTACCTTTGTGTGTTTGTATGTTTAGCTTTTATTGTTATTGAATGTTACTGTCTAAAATAAACATGCCTCTAGAGTTGTCTCTGTATTTTCCCTTATTCCAACCTTTCAGACTGTGCTGTTTGAGATCTAGACACCGCAAAGGCCATTACTGATGATTACGTTAATGTTTTACCTGATAATTACACAATTTGTCCAAATGCTAGTCTTAGCAACCAAGTCATGATATTGTAATAAGTACTATTGGTTGAATTAAACCTTTAAATCGCAGGTAGGATATGAAGTAGTACTTTGTGTGGAACACTTGATACGGTCCTGAAAGCGCAGCCTCCGGCTCTGTAGACAAACTTATTGGGGCCAAAATGAAAGTGAAATGCTCCTTGAATAAACCTTTGAAATTCATCTATTGTGGTCTAAATGTTCCAAATGTGCAGCCCTGTGAGCAGACATATACTACTGAATAAAAGAGGCCAATTAAATTACAAAACAGCAAAGACTGTAAGCTCAAGGCTTAGTTTGGCAGGTCTATAATAGTCAACATAACCCTCTAAACCCCAAAACACAGTGAGAATTTTTTTTAAAGGCATTAAAACATTAAAAATTACACCAATTATCAGAGGCAGAAACTGTAAAAACAGAGAGAAAGGTCAGATTGTCACATTTCTGATGGTCATAACGTGAACGTATCGTGTGAAATGTGGTTTCATAAGCAGGCATAACTAAATATAAGCTTTAAAATGTGACTAAAATTCTGCACTCCAACAGTCACATGACAAAAATTCTGCTACTTTTTCGACTGAACTGCAGGCAGTGTTTACGCAGAGCAGCAAGACGGATTGAGATGATAATAAAACATACTGATAAATTAAATGAATGCAGAATAGTTAAAAAAGAACATAGCTAGAGGAACAAGTTGTTTCAAGCTGTTGGAAGATACATTTGGGGAACAATTTTCTGGTCGTTTATGTGCAGAGTTGAATGAAAAATGCGTAGTTTGTTGAAGTTGTAGAAATGTACATCGTTAGATATCTATTGAATGAGGAGCCACAGTTTTTGTTTGTATTTCCAACACTAGTAACACCTGTGGGCACTTCTAAAATGTCATATATTTGCTTTGTATTTTTGTTTTTTTTCCAATTTTTATAAAACAAATAGTCAAAAGAAATTCAACTTTCACGTGTGTGTTTTTATATAATTTATGGCAAAATAACATTTTTGACTTCTCTCTACTGTTAGCCACATTAACGTTGTTGCCATGGATGCGCAGGATTTTATATTGAAGTGAAAAAGGAGTTCACAGTAAGTAAAAATGTAACATGAACAAAAAACATCCAGAAAATGCCAAGGGTTCCACGAGTTAAATGAGTGTATGGAAAACACAACTTAATAATAGCAACAAACTTGGCAGGATTATATATTGTTTCTTCTCCTTGGTATTTGCTTGGGGAATTCACATTGACACTCAAAATGTTTGTTTAATACGAGCCAAAAACATTGGTGACACTGCAGTTTGTCTTCTGAATCTTCTGGGCCGTCGTGTTTGGACAAATATTATCCTCCTGACAATGACCTGATCTTTATTACCGAGCAGCCAATTTATTCTACTGACAGAGACGGATGAGGAAAAACTATACATGGGGCTGTTTCCTCTCTCCTCCATTTCTCTTTGAGTCGCTTTCACTTCCTTACATCCTCGCAAGGCAGCCGCTGTGGCCCGCGAGGACTTAGATTTGTTACTATGGCAACCACACCAGTGCAGGGTTGTAAGTAAAAGTGTTGCCCTGAGGTTATGTCGGGTTTAGTTTTACTTAGTTTTTGCTACAGGGGTGTACAGTAATGAAATTCTAACTGTGTGTGTGTGTGTGTGTGTGTGTGTGTGTGTGTGTGTGTGTGTGTGTGTGTGTGTGTGTGTGTGTGCGCATTTTCAAGTCACATGTGTCAGTATGTGGAAACCTTTAAGGGCTCCCATGTTGTGTGTCATCATCTCGAAAACATCACATCAGCACTTCCAGCTATCACAATTTCTACACCCTGGGGTGGTTTAAAACCTCATACAGTCACATTCTCCCTCATCCATCCAATTACGCTGCCCTCATTTCCACATTCAGTGTATATTCACACTGACGTTATATATTCACCACCAAATCATCCTCACATTCCAAGCTGCTCTCTGTCGGCCTGTTCTGAACACAATTTCAAATCAATAGACGATATCTGGATTAATGTGAATGGGAATCGTCCTGATATGCTGATGTTGCTAAGAGACTGTTGTATTTCCATCAGCTTCTTGTTGAAGTTAGCGGCGTCAGTGCTGGTGGGTTTATAGGCCTAATAATTGCTGCTGCATCCCTTACTGCCACCGCTGCAGGTGGAATGCAAGATTGATTTCTCCATTTAATGCCCCCTGTTTGCTTGTGAATGCATTTTCCAGGATAATACAATTCATTTCAATTCTACAGCTGTAATGCAAGCCATATCATTGAGAACGCTAAACAGTTTGATTTAGGTTTCTGTAAAAGGTTCTTTGAGTCTCCTACTTTTCTTTGTGGTTTCCCCTTTAAGTTAAAGGGTAGGAAAAATCTTCTTCATCACGTTCTGCCAGTTTCTTCACTGAAGCTCTACGATGTACACAGCGTGATGTCGTGTTTCTGTGGCTGTGCAGCTCTTTGAAATTTATTCTAGATGTTTTACGTATCATTTCCCTTCAACTCATCCTTATCTAGTATCTCATTAGGGACTCTGCTTGAATTGAAAATATAGATTTCAAGCTATATTACATTAAAGAGGCTACCCAGGGGAGATTCTGCCTACCATGTTTATTTATCATAGATATAAACACAGTCATAGATAAACATTTGCCATTTTTATAAGTTGTTACGCGGTAAAAATATATAAATAAAATCTGTAATTCTAAGGATTTTTTCCTTTTATTTCATAATTTTATTCTTAAAATATATAAATATGTCAATAAAATTACAAACATAGACTGTAAAATTGCATTTTAATGTAAAATAACATCAAAAGCCTGTAACACTGAGCAACTAGAACATTTTCATTATGTAAGAAAACATTTTTTTTCAATGAAAAGACTGTTGTTATACATTTAATTTTACGTCTGTCTGTCTGTCTCTCTCTCTCTGTCATTAAACACTAGAAAGTTTAAAAATACAAAACATCATATGTGTTAAAATTAGGCTGGATGATGCATTTTAATCATGAAAAATTATTATATCTTTATGGGGTGGTTACACTATTCTTTGGCACTCCAGCTGCTACAAAAATAGATTTATTTTAACTGCTTTTTATTTACTTAAATAATGTTTGGTGAAAATTTTACCAAGCAAATCTACAGCATTCAGCAAATATGTAAAACATAGATTTCATTGGTAGCCATCCCACGTTTACTCCTGTTTTAGCTCCATTTTGATCTATACAATTTTCACATTTTTTTTAATCTTTTGCATGAAATCAGTTGTTTTAACTGCACAGTTTATTTACACAAATCCATCCATTCATCCATTATCAATACACCGCTTAATCCTCATGAGTGTCGACTGGTCGCCAGTCTATCGCAGGGCTACATATATACCTACGGACAATTTAGAATCACTAATGAACCTGAGCATGTTTTTGGACTGTGAGAGGCAGCCGGAGAACCTGCAAACTCCATGCAGATAGATCCCAGACCTGCACATGAACTGGGGATCTTCTAGCTGCAAGGTGAAAGTGCTAACCACCACGCCACTATTTATACAAATCCGTAACTTAAATATACGTAAGATTTGGCATTAAATATTCCCAACTAGTGATGTTGCAGATATAAGAAAGGCTCTCCAAAAACCCAAACCTTTTCTCTTTGTGTGTCCTGCAGACTGTTGACACCCCAGTGTGAGAGAGAGTTTACCTTTATCGATGTGTTGTTGTCATCGATGAGTGTGTCGGTCAGCTCCAAGTGTCCCTCCTCAGCCACCTTCTGAAGCACCATACAGAAAGTCCCGACCAGTCTGCATTAAAACAGAGAGCCACACGTTGTAAACACAAATCAATACAATCAATCCGTGACATTATTGTGCTTTTGCCCTTTATTCCTGCCCATCTGTTTGTCTCTGTGTAAAGTCTGGTTCAGTCACCGTCACAGTGTCGGTCTTTTCACCATTTCAGATACACTAATGAATATTGACATCTTTTGGTGTGTTCTACATCACAGAGTTTCATCTCTCACAGTATGAGGTGAGTTAGTGATACGGTAATTAACAGGCTGCTCGGTGGTTGGTGGCAACGGATATGTGCTGTGACAGACACTGAGAAAATGCCACTCTGTCACCAGCTAACAGTATGTTGCACCTCACAGTCTGAACCGTGTTTAGAAGCTGTCTTTGTTTTCTGATGTAGAATGGATGTAGAAATAGCTCTTCAGTGCATTCAAGTCATGTTTCCACCTGGTTAAGGCCCTGCCTACAGCAAATTTTAAAACTTAATGCACACACAGGATGTGATAAATCATGAATGGCTAAAACTCATTCACCGACAGACTGGTCGTGTATTTATTTGTTCATGCTATTGTACATTGTGTTCTCTTTTATGACTTGGAGTCTTACAAACTCGCTGAGCTTTTGCTGGTTAGTTTGGAGGTGTATCTGTATGGATGAGTTTCTCCTGTAATAAAGATATTCTGGCAGACCCCACAGTGTATGTTAAATAAACTATGGGAAATCTTTTGCCATCTTTTTATACATACGCGAGCTATTTTGTCATCGACTAGCAGATCCTGACAAGTTCATTAAATTTAACAAAATCACAGACTTTACCTTTGACACCTGAAATTAAATAATTCCCTTTAATTTGAAAGTTACCACTACTTCTGATCTCAGTGATATCAACACTCTGCAGCTTTTAGTTTGTTGGTTCAGTATGGCTACCTCAATACTGCACTCTCCAATTGTTTTAATGAAAGCCATAAAATGTTGCCGTTTCAAATTATCTTTATTGGTAAAAAGCCACCTATCGAGTAACAGACAATACACAGAAAAAACACATTCCGAATAGCATCTACTGTGTTTCAGATAGATAATTCTACAAAAATGTCAGCACATTTAAGCACTATGCTGCAACTTCTCTTCCACTTTCATCAGCGCCCCCAAGGAAACACCGAATGAATGAAAACTCATGCACCATTTATTCAGTGAGCACACTGAATGAAAAGGTTTCGTCTTAACTTTTCTTTTACAAAGTTGGTTGGTACTTGGAGGTTGCAAGAAAAAAAAACATAGTTATCTAACTTTGATTTGATTTAAAAGTGGAGCTGAAGGCTCTGAGATGAGTTTAGATCAATCTTCAGCGTCTTAAACACATTTAGGCTTCTTTGCCCTAAATTTGCATTTAAAGAAAACACAGAAGTTTATAGGATTAAATTATCTACTCTTAGGTCTAACACTAAAATTAAAAGATGAACATATTCGCCAGTTAGTTTTTTTTCTCTGTGCAAAATCTCATGATTGAATCAAAGCATTATCTCTATAATCTTATGCAGTGCTCCTATTATTCTGGCCTCCTTCAATTTTAATTAGAATGAGTACAATTTAGCTGAAAGGTCTGTAAATCTAGTAGGTTACCTTATAATGTGGAAAATCTAACAAACATAGATGCCTCATTTGAGCCAACTCACGATAGTTTAACTCATTTTTGTTTCTTAACTCTTACACGTTAACTTTGCAACTGTCTTAAATATTATCTGAAGTGAGCTCAATTCTGTAGTTCGTGTTATATAGCATGCACAAAAAATCCTTAAAAATATGCCTTCAGAAACAGATCGACAAAAGTGGCAAAGAGAATTAAATGTTTTACTATAGAAAGAATATAATATTAAAACATTATTATTCAATTCAGTTTCTTTGAATTTCCCTTAAGGCACACCTGAGGACACGCAGCAGAATGGGACTCACTGACAGCTACTGTTGCATATATTAGCTCGTTAGACACATTTCTGTGCTGCTCAAGGATCCTTCATGAACCATAACGCTGAGAAGAAACCCAGTACAGTCTCTATTCAGGTGTCCAATTAGAGCTGGTGAATAATTTAAAGAGTTTCCCTCAAAACTGTGTGTTGTTTGCATGAAGAACATACGACGCAGTCCACACACTGAACCACGCCCGTACGTCATTTCTACTACAATGATCATCAGCTGTGTTTACACGCTCGCAGACACATACCATGGATGACATGTGGACTGGAAATAAACCCGTGTTTTGTATTTCGCTGGGACATAAAAGGTGATTCATATTCAGATGGAGCATCAAAGGAACGGTGAGGAGGAGCAGAGGCACAAACACCAGGCTGGATACGAGTCTGCTGGGGGAGATAAAATCATACAACAAGGGCAGTGCATGCAACAGCTTAACTACCTGGCACACACACACACACGGAGACAATCTGCAGGTGTTGCAGCGAACAATGTGAGGACTGTAGAAAATGAGAGTCAGATGAGAGAGAATGAACACCTGCACTGCAATATGAAAAACAACAAATACTATCTCATTCAATTTACAAAGCTCACAAAACAACAAAGGCTTCTTATCAGTGAGCAAATAAAGACAGAAAAATCTGCTGTTATCAATCTTTCTATCCGTATCTCCTGCTTTTCTTCCTGAGCCACCACTGATGAATTTACCTTCCGTGCAAACCGAGGCTACACTTGTCAGCGCAACTTAATAATGAAGCAAATTTAGACTTCAAGAACTTCACTTTGAATCCCGGGTTTTCAAAAAAGACAGTATGTGCTTCCCCCCCTCAGGCGCTGGCAGATGCTTTGCTCTGTGAAGGTGTATGTCTGCCAGACTCCCCAGTGCATAACTCCAGGCCCAACTTTACAGGGCTGACATGACTGAGGAAAAAGAGTGGGGATATTAATGGGGTTGTGCAGAAAACTTTTCTCTTTGAAGAATAAGAGAAAGTTTTGCACCTCCGAGTAATATCAGTAAAAAAAATACTAACCCATCTGTGGTATATTACAATATTTCCTTCACCAGACAGGGCTGATCAATATGTCCAAGTGCTACTTAGAAAGACAAACGGCCCGTAATTTCCTTTCAGGCATTGTAACGCATGTAGAAGCGCTGAATAATTGAACTGATCGAGGCCTATCATGTTCTGGCTTACTTTTTAGCACTTCAAAAGGTGGCATTCATTATTGATTGAAGTTCTGCAAACAATTTACTTTCATCTGCTCCATAATTCAGAGCTCCCTTCCCTTTCAATTTGTATTATTTTCCTTTGAGATCCTCGGGTTTCTTGAGCAAATCAAGGCGTGACTATGACGAAATATCTGGCTCAGGTGAACCCGAGGAGGAGGTGAGCGCAACTTTGAAATGTAAAATATATTTCTCCGAGTCATGCGGGGTTGTTCTCAGGGTTGCACTAACCCACTTCAGCTGCAGTCAACTCAGCTGGAGGCTGGCGTGAAATGGGAATGTTACAGCAGGTAGGTGTGTGTGTGATGTGGTCTTTATGAGGAGAAGTCTAGTCCTAACAGTGAACACGCTCTCACTTGGTGTTCAGAGATGGATACCTATTGATTTACGTGGGTGCAATCAATACACCAGTGTTCCTCCTTTTGACAAACATGAACATAATAGAATTATTTTTTTTTAACCACAAACTGCTGTCAGTCATCAGCAGCTGGGTGGGGTCGAGCAGTTCAGTTGGGTCAATATATAATTGAGGGACTTTTGAAGTTCATGGGATATATCTTGCATGCATTTTTATTAAAACTTTAAAAACTAATGTTTTTATGTTCATTATGATCATGTCTTCACAAATTACATAATTATTTATTATGGAAACAATCACTTATTAATAAAAATGGCTGGATATCACTAAAATGTCAACTAAATAACCACCTTCTAATTAGCTAAACAATAATAAAATGAGCTCATTCAGAAATAGTTTTGATTGTGTTACTTTTATTAAGTTGAGATAATCATGACAGATATTTCTTTTTTGGCAATATATCAAATTTTATATGGAAAATAACAAATTGTATCTGTGTCCGAGAAATCACTTTCAACTAAGTTTCCCATTACAAAAACACCTCTCCAGGAAGTGTGTTAATTCCAGATCACATGACCTGCTCCACATGATGTCATTTCCTCCTAAAGAAAAGACTGGCAAGACTCCAAGTCTTTCTGAGTTATTTAATATAAAGTAGTGTGTGAGTCAAGTGTGGATTTATGGCATGTCAACAGGTTTACTACAATATCTTTATAAATAACTTTCATTTTAAATTTTACTCAATTGTATATATAATATTTAGAAGAATCTTTCTCTAAAAATGTCATGTGGTGTTTGGTTAAAGGCGGCCATGTTGATTTTAGGCCTGAAAACAGCAGAAATGTCAACTATGATACCTATCAACTATGTTACAAAAAGTCCCGCAACTATATATTGACCCAGTTGCTCTTATTGCTGTTCCAGCTTCACGTCAGATTTGTGCGATCACAGAACAAAGCAATATAAAGAATTATGGGTAGACACAACATGGTGCAGATTTAAATTTCCAAGCAGAAAAAGGTAACGAGAGAAAAAGAGGCAATAATCAGGGTTTTTTACTATATAAGATATTACATCTGGGTCAGTGTAGATGTCAAGCTGTGCGCTCCGGTATTACCAGGGAAGGTTTTAAAGATGCAATTAGGCTCAATGGAGGAGGATAAAATTCTTTATCACAGTACAGATAATTTCACGCCTCGAAACCGAAAGCAGTAGGGCTGTTCAGTTACTGTGTCCACATTATATCCTGTCCCACTACTGGCATTTTCAATCAGAATTAAAGACTCATCTTTTCTCCTTTGCTTTTTGTTCTTCCCGAAACTGCTCAAGTCATGTCCACTTTCAGTTTCTTTTTATCACCCTGTTGTTTTGCAATGATCTTTCTTACGCTTTTGCTTTAATAATTTCAACTCATTTTTAATCCAGCTGATATAATTCTGTAGCTATCTTGTTCATATGGATGTGCGTACATGTGTTAATACTTCAGTTTTATGTGATTCATGTCATTTCACAAAACGTTCAATGAAGCCACTGATCAAATAGAGATAAAACTGGCTGGAAATGAAATGAAGACTCCATGTTCGTATGTTTCTGTCAAAATACAGATCAAGAACCCTAAATATAAGACAACTTATGTTTATAAGTTTGCATATTCACACTACGATGTAAACTTTATGTACAATATGGGGGACTGTATGATTTTTTGAGTCAGAAAAACCTCATTCCAAAACCACAAATCTTTTTCCCGTGGGTATAACATAACAAGAAAGCTACTGCAAAGATAAACAGAAATTCCAGAAGGGAATAAAAGATTCAGTGAGGAAATAATTTGATTTAGTGCTGAAATAAGGAGAGGAAGAAGACAGAGGAAGACTCATTTGAGCACAGAGTGTCCATGTGAATTTTAAACAGTGTTATCTTACTTCAGAGGATGGTACAACTCAAAGGCAATTTTATAGCAAAGCAGTGTAAAATAACATTAAATCTCTGAACCTCTAAAGCCCATCTGCAAGCTTTGAATGCATTTTATTTTTGAAATATCACAAAAAAAACAAAGAACTGTTGGATTGTTGGACTTTTCTGATTTCCATGAACTATTCATCAATGAGTTACCAAATCAAAGCTTCAAATTGTGATTAAATTCACTTTATTCTTCATTATAAAATTCACCAAAACTAAGCATGTTGCTCGAACCAGATTCAGTAAAAAACTAAAAGAATCTGCATTTCTCCACACTAAGAGCTACTAGTGACTCACATTAAATTGGGCTGAACTGCAGGCTGTGTTCACATAGAGCAGAGAGGCGACAAGTATGAAAAGAAACTAAAGTATTAAATGGGTAAATATCTATGTATAGTAAATAAATAATCAAAGAAGTTTAATTTTGTCCCTTCTTATGATTTATGACATTATCAATGTGTCATACTGCAAAGAAGTTCTGACAGTTTTTGAGTTCTCTTTTAAGTTGCATATTCAGTTCCAAAGAAAAAGGTTTGTGCCGGAGTTTAAAACACAAATTATTCTTTCTGATTTCTCTATCTTTGTGTCATCGCTGCTGTCTGCAGAACCGCTCTGTTTTATTAACACCGACAGTCAGACTTTTAATCTTGTTTCATAAGAATCACAGGCGAATCGCAGACGAACAGTGAGTCTGTCACCAACACTCATCTTCATTCATCTCACACTGATCTCAGCTACATCAAATATGAATAATATTTCATGATCACACAGACACTTTGTTAAGTAGATGCCAGTTGTTAATCGTAAAATTCAGCTTGGCAAAGTGGTTTATTTCTTTGGGGTCATACTGACAAGAGTTACTCATGTAATGTTTCACTCTGATGCAACAATTGCAGTCGGTTTTGTATCCATCTGATCCAAGACCTTCTACAGCAGCTGAGCTTGATATTCAGTGCTGCAATCTGATCTATATTTATGAATTCCGTGTTACACTGTGTTACAATGTCGCCCATGTAAACTAATGCAATGTCTTCTACTTTAAATGGAATCATATTCAAAATGGGATTCCTGAGGCTGCATTTAAAAGTATTCAGTCTCTCCCATTTTGCTATCATTTTATGAGCTCTCTGTACCAGCATGATGAGGCACTTCCTTTATTTCATTCTGCCTGGTCTATTTCCCTGTTCGTTGCCTGTCTTAACCAAAAAGTTTTCAGGGTCGACACTCTTCTTCTTTTGAGCTGGAAATGGGAACACAGAATCTCTATGAAACACTGCACAAGCCAATAGGTTAATTTAGGAGTTATGGATTAATGAATTTGAAAGCTTATCAGATGCAAAAATAGTTTGCAGCAGTTCATTATTCAGAAACTCTGGGAGGCTGCATTGATGAATGAAATAATCACAAGGTAAACAGAAGAAATGCTTCATTCTCATCAGTAGTCTACCAGCAGTATGTGTTGTGTTTGATTTGCTGCCGCAGTGCTTCACTGGACAATGCTGTGTCGCATTGTGTCAAAAGTTAATCCAATTCCATCTTTCTTGCTGGATGACCCTCTGGTCTGATTTAACAGAATTAGGGAGGCTTAATTTCACACAGAGGGTTAAAGTTGGATTCAACGGGGCCCTCAGGTCCAGGCTAAAGGCCAAAGATGACTGACCTTTTACAGGTAGGGGGCATAAAACTCCAGAAGGAGCCAGCCACTTCAGTTACTGTCATCTCTATAAACTAAGAAATGTGTTTGTTCTTTGCTTTTCCTGAACAACTGTTCATGTGATCTTTTCAAACTTGGCTGGTGTAATGCTGAGGAACTGAAGGAACGCAATATAAAATTAGAAATCATTTGGATAATGAGTTCCCAAGAAACATAAGAAGATAAACATTAAACAGCAGATCCCTTGGATCCCATTCTATCCATTCATCCATCCATCAACTATCTATACCATTTAATCCTCATTAGGGTCATGGGGGGCTGGAGTCTTTCCCAGCTGACTTGGGGTGAAGGCAGGAGACACCCTGGATAGGTCATCAGTCCATCAGAGAGACAAACAATGACACTCGCACTCACACCTACAGACAGTGAAGAGTTACCAGTTAACTTCAGCATGTTTTGAATGTGGGAGAAAGCTGAAGTACCCAGAGAAAACCCATGCATGCACAGGGAGAACATGCAAACTCCATGCAGAAAGATCCCAGGAAGGCTGGGTCACAAACCAGGGATCTTCTAGCGGCTGAAGTGCTAACCACCACTCCACTGTTCAGCCCCGATCCCATTCTAATGAAGTGTTAATGTGACAAGTCTAATCTACGAAGGCCCCACAACCCACAGGACCCAAAGAATCCAATACTAATGTCCTGGCGCCAAACATCATAAGACAAAACCTGGGGGGTAAATTAATTGCTATATTATGAAAATAATCTTCAGAATAAGTGATACATTTCTGGTGACATTAAGTGACTAATCAAATAAACTATCAATATGTAATCCATAAAAAAGCTAGTGTACTGCCCGAGGCTGAGCTGGACTATGTAGAGCAATATAGAAAGAGGGTAAAAGTTTTCACTCAATAGTGGCGATTATGCCTTATGAGGCATCACTTTATTCTAAATTCACTGTTCACATTTTGATAACCCAACATGGTTAGTATTGAGCATAAAGTAGATCAGACAAGCAGCTGGGTGATGATATTGAGAAAATTGCGAGCATCATAACAGGCTGGATTTGAATGGTCACTACACTAATCTTTTTAATAACCATTTTGAAAATTTTAATTCTTGACCTTGTGCTTCAGTTTGAGAATTTGATGTTGAATAAAAATTACTTTTTTGATTAAATAAATCTAAAACCAGATCCTTTTACTGTGCAAATTATTATTATTTTTACTTTTCAAAAGAGTCTAGTCTGTACTAACACAGGCCGGCACAGGTTGAACATCTTTTGTTTTACAATGCCAAAATGACCTTATGATACCCGTGGAGTTAAGACGACTTAGTACCTGTATTGAAACACAGTAGGCGGCAATTATAATAATGCATCAGAACATTTGCTTTAAAGAACCATTACTAATTTGAATTCTAATTCCACAAACCCACTGATATACCTCCATGTATCCCATGGGAGTCACTGACCTCCTCTCTCAGTATCTAGTCATATAACCTCCTGTCTGCTTCACTGCTCAGTAACTCACACAGTGAACGCAGAATATGAAAGCATATCTCTGAGCCTCAGGGGAAAACAGACAATAAAACATGGTCTATATGCACTACCGCACAGAGACCATCATGCATCACTACCTTCTGTTTGTGTTGTGGTAATGTGATCGCACTTGTGCTCGCAGGGTGTGACACGCTGGCCGTACAGCGCGTTACTACCTACACTGATGAAGTAGATCAGTTACCGTAATAATGATGCAGCCTGTGGACAAACAGCGTGGAGCAGGTGCAAGAACAACACAAGTTGTAGCACATCATGAATTATTTAACCACTTAAATGTGTGTCAGCTTGGGTGTATGTGTGTGTTTAAGTGTCTTTGCGTGGAAGAGTGTATGTGCACACACATTCGTCTCAGGGCAAACTTTGCTGTGCCTGCAACTGTAATCGAGATTGTTTTGTTATGAAGTAGTGAGTAGATAAATGTCTCTTGATTTGACAAAAATATGTTTTGTTTCCCGCTATTTTCTGCAATTTCCAAGCAGCAATAGTATTCATTTAATGTTTTTATTGGTAAGTTGTGTTGCATTACATAATGATGAAAGTCAAGCGCAGCATGAAAGCCTGGTTCCAGACCTCTGAATTGCTGCCTACATCTCTGATTTTATTTGTGATTAAAGTTGATCTGATGTTATTAAAATCTTTTTCCAGGGTTGGAAAAACATCATGACCCATCAGAGCTGTGGGGGTGTGATTAAAACTGGAAATGTCATCTTCCTGGAGAAGAGCCAGAAAAGAGCAGTGGAAAACTGTGGATGAGTTTGTTGCCGCTGTATAGGTTGCCGTATTTCTTCATTTGATGTTAACAAAATTAGGGACTGTGGCTAGCGGTTAGCGGGCTGTACTTGTGAAGTGGTGCTTTGAATGTAATGCTAATGTCAGTGTGGGACCCGCAATGATGCTGGACAAAGAAAAGGACATTGGATAACCCCACATTCTTATTTATTATTTTACTGTTTAGATTATTATTGGTTTGTTTACTTGCAATCTGTATATTTTGATTTGCAATTGTAATGTTTTAGTAGGTTAATCTATGGGTGAAGTCAGTAAAGGTCACTCAGACACTTTGGGAAGCTAAGGGGTCCTGTGGGTAAGGCATGCGTCCTGCAATATGCAGCCATATTTTGCTAACGCTTCTGTGCTGCCGTATTTTCAGGTTAGCAAAAGCGGTGAAAAAATGCTTGAACACACTGTAGCGACATAGAAGCATTACGAATGTGTAAGAGCTGTGGATAATTGCAGATGCTAACATTACATTTTTACTGGAGTTGCAAATTTAGCAAAAGAGAATATGCTGTTGAACTTCAATTAGCAATTTGCTGACAAGGGAATCAGTAATGTAACCACAGGAATCCTGCTAAAATACACTCCCTGTCCTTAAAAAAGTCGCCACTCGGATTTAGCTAAGCAGATAGGTAAGAGCCTTCCATTGGATAATTACTGCAGTGAGGAATACCTTTCAGCTGGCAGCAACTTACTTAACATCATTTGTTTAACTGCCATGTGTGAAGACATATCCTGTGGTCATGGGTCAAATTATTGGCCTGCATCAATCAAAGAAAACAACTAAAGAGATTTCTGAAACTAAAATCAGGTTAAGAACCGTCTAACACATTAATAAAACCTGAATCATAATGGTGAACCAACATCTTCGAGGAACACGTGGTCGGAATAAACTCTTAGACGATGGTAGGAAATCAACATTAGAAGTCATGGCTATGTTTAATAGTGAAAGTAAGAGCATTTCCACACGCACAATGCAAAGGGAACTCAACAGCTGCATAGCTCTAAGAAAACCACTAATTATTGAGGCTAATCAGAAAAAAAGGCTTCAGTTTGCTAGGTAGCATAAAGATTGTACTCTGGAGCAATGAAAGAAGGTCATGTGGTCTAATGAGCCCAGATTTACCCTGTTCCAAAGTCATGGGGGCATCAGGGTAAGGAGAGAGGTGGATGAAGTGATGCACTCATTATGCCTAGTGCCTACAAGTCTGTGGGGGTCAGAGTTATGATCTGGGGTTGGACCAAAGAATGTGGTCAGCTGACTACCTGAATATACTGAATGACCAGGTCTTTCCATCAATGGAGTTTTTCTTCCCTGATGACATGGACATGTTCCAAGATGACGATGCCAGGATTCATGAGGCTCACATTGTGAATGAGTGGATCAGGGAGCATGAGACATCATTGTCCTGGAGTAGCATCAGTCAGCTTGAAGCTTTCCTCTCCTTACTCTTTGTTTTTCAAACATTTGAGTTTTTGTGGACCGTGATATATGGCCTTATAGCACACAGTTATGCTCCAAAATGGGAGTCACATCCCTTGTTTCTGGGTGAGGCTGAGAACATTTCAAAGTACCTTCATACATGAGCAGGAACCCAAATGATGCAGACAGTCAAACTCCTATGATGCAACCTGTACATTAGATGATATATTTGGTATAGAATATTTTGTCTGTTGACTTCCATAATCTGATGCTTGTGAGCGTTGATAACCAGCTGCAGCTCAGGGCTCCAGACTGAGAATGTGCGAGCTGAAATTTCAACTAGTCAAATTGAGCTAGGCCATGATGATCATTAAGCTGTACTGGTGTTGCTGTAACTGGCACAGACACGATGTTAAGCACAGCAGCGGAAAGTAGTACTTTTATGACTTTGGTGGCTCTGTCAGTCTGTCTCTATCTGGTGCATCAAACAAGCTGTTTAGCTGATGTTTGCTAAAAGATAAAGTGAGCTGATTATTTAAAAAGAAAATGAGGGAAGAGGAAGCAGACACAGAAAGGTCCTGACTCAGACACCTGATGATCAGAGGGAAGGTGGCGGAAGAGAGATATCAACAGAACCGGTGAAGGAAATAAGCAATTAATTCAATTACAATGGCTAATGCAGAAGTAGGGCCTCAAAATTAAAGGAACATTAATCACAATAATGATTTTAGCTTTGCACCATTTCATGAACATAATCTACTGTGGTATTTACATTTTTCCGCTCATAAAAAACAATGCATGTAATAAAAAATTCCTTGGTTTGATCTTGGACCAATCTGACACCAAGCAGCAGCTACTGCAGCCCGCAATATCAGGCATTTAGGGAACAGCTATAAATATGGCATCTATAGATAAGCAGATGTTCAGCAAATGATATGTTTTGCCTGTGACAAGGTGGAAGATGCAACCAGTGAAAAAGTTAGTCTGGAACCCTGCAGTCAGTGCATTTATTTGGTTGTTTTCTTCTATCCACTGCTGATCTATCACTATGGCCACAAGCTCTACTGATAAGTGACCAGTTGTCTTTCTGATAACAGTACAACACTGTAATAAAAAAAAAGAAATGTAGCAACTGTGAACAGACTCTCATGGTCCTATGAACCATCAGTGAATGCCATCTTCTTATCAGCAAAATGCTGCTGTATATAGCTTTGAGATAATTACCAAACAGGTGCCTGCTAGACTTCTCTGTTATCTTCTTTTGTATGTGCACATCAATAAATTGTATCACAAATTACCCAGGAGGGAAGACTGGATATAGGACTCTTGGACAATACTGTATATTGCACAGCTTTACATTTCCTGCTGTCACATTCCCAAGCCATCAGAAATTCATGAAGCTAGCTTTGCTGTGTTCCCAACAATCCTGACAAGAGGGCCTCAGCAGGCTTTGAATTACTATGTCCCTGCAGGTGAACCCAGGATGTCAGCATAAGTTGTACTCTACTAATGCGCAATGGCATGTCTCCTATTTCAACCTGCGTGGCTGCTACCGGGGATGTTTTGATTGCCCCACTGGAAATTCTCAGGGCTTGGGTTTGTTCCACTTCTAGTTTATTTATGTTGAATCTGTTGCTGAGATGTAACTTATACAACCATAATCTAGTGTCGCTCTCATAAGGGCCCAGTATATATTCAGCAAAGATAATGAAGTTGCCTCCTAGTCCCATCCTGACAAGCAACACAAAAGATTGTTGAAAACCCAACCACCCCAACCTGTTCCAATGTTCGTCTGTACAGTTCGAGAGAAAGTTATCTAATTGCCTAGAAAAACGTATTACCTGAGATGTTGCTTCTGGCAATTTAAATGCCCATTTACTTGTTCATTACTCCACTGCCTTAATTCCTGTCTGCATATTCCTTTGTGAGGTCCGATTCTCAACTGGGTATATGCTAGAATATTTAATACCTACTCTGACTTATTATACACTCAAGTCTTATCCCTTCCATCTAACCCATACAACTTAATACGGAGTCCATCTTTTCATAGCATCTTGTACACTTTTTCAACATCAAAAAACTACAAATGAAAAATACAGCTACCACAATATCTGTGACGAAAAACCCAAAATGGTGGCATTGCAATAAAGTCAGAGGATCAAGAAATTCATGAGGTACACCGTAATGTACAAAATGACGTGGTGCTCAATCCACTGGTTGTTCAGATATTTTTGTCTAAAACCACAGACTGAAATAACTCAACAAGAGATCGATAAACAGACCAACACTGGAATCCTGAGAGCCAGTTCTTACATTAAACATCTGACTATCAGGTGAGTCATGTTGCAAACTGACTGTTGGCTCTCCTAAACTTTCTGACCATCTATAAATTGTGTAGCTGTGAAATTTTCGACCTGTCACTGTCCGTTTTGTTCTTCCACACAGTATCACCACCAAACTCTTGATGGCAGTTAAGCGTCGCCTTGATGTAGAACTGATATAACATCTGCCTGCACACCTGTCACTGGGTTTTAGTTGTGAGCCATGTTTGCAAGCAGAGGAGAAATGTGTCACACACAAATACAATCACACACGGCAGACATGATAAGGTCACACAGACAAAACATAATGACATTGCTGCACACATGAGCGGAACCACCTACATACAAACACATCAAGAGACAAGTACACTAAGTGCTTTTGAATGTGTGGATGGCAACGTCTCCTTCGCCTGGACAATAACTTGTATAAGACACATCAGTCAGTCCAACGCAAAAAGACACAGCGGCTGCAACCATCCAGTTGGATTTGTTACATGCACAGGACATGAACAGCTTCCCGCCACAACCGGCCCACAATCTTTCAGACCTGCACACGTCAGCCTGAAAGCCTGCAGTTCAAACTGTCCAAGTAAAACAAAGAAGAACAAATTTTTAAAAAGACAAACTATAGAGAGGAACATAGGAAAAGGAAATTATGTAATTTCTGCACAAAGGATTTTCTACATTTTATCTACATAGGAGGTGTGGCTTGTTAGCAGAACAACAGTAGCTTCACTGCTCCAACTGTGTCTCTTCACAGGATCTGCTCAGGCACAATCTAGTGTGCAGAAGAAAAACACATTTCCTGCAGTTGTGGGAGTCCAGAGGAAGAAAATAGACATGAAGCCTAAAAATACTGTTTGCTTACGCATAAGGAAGCTGTGAGCTGCTACGTGGCCTGTGGAGACGCTGGATTGATTAAAACAGGAATATATGTGTTTCTTCTGAGAGTAAAAGTCACACAATCAGACTGACGTTGCAAATGATTAAAGAAAAGTCTACTTTTATTGTGAGATCCCTTTTGTGTTGTCCACTACTGCAGCCTGTGTGCGTTTCATGATAGTGCGGAGCGTGTGAGGTGACAAATGCGCCCATTACTGAGGCTCTAATGCTGTTTCATTATTACCTCCATCCTCCCCCCTCCCGACGTGAAACTCACTCACGGTCAGCTCTGTGGTTTGCAGTCTGTTACACCGACAATTGAGTCAATTTAGAACAAGCTCTTGGGGAATTTCAGCTTTTTCTCCTTCAGCTGAAAAACAGGCACCGTGTGTCAGTTAGAATCGGTCACAGGCTGTGACAGGAAGGCAGGCAGGGCGCCAAACCACAAACTGTTTACTCTGTCGCTGCTAAAACGCTGTTTGGTGGATGTTGTGTTAAGGGAAGGTTGAAAGCAGTGTGCTGCATCTCACCTGTTGGAGAAGACTTTGCTGTAGTTGTACACTTGGATCTCGAGCATCTCGTTTCCATCCAGCCTGCTGGCAATGGGCCATCGAAATGTCTGCAAACACACAGATTATAAAGGGTTAAAAAAAAATAGCAGGGCTGCAACTGACATGATTATTGATTCATGATGTACAGACATTTTTGTGGATGGCAAAGTAGCAAAAAAATGCCTTTTATATCCAATACGATGCTCTCAAATTGACTGTTTTGTCTAATTAAAAGTGCACCTAAAGATACTCACTGTACAATGACATTTGTGTTTAAAATTGTTCTATTCCTTCTTATTGATTGTATTTTATTTGTCTTTTTTGACGTCAACTGATTGATTAATATATCCCCGGAACAAGCAAACCTTTGTCATTTTTGTTTGGCAGTTACTTTAAACACGTAAACAGTTATCAACGTTATTCCTCTACTTCTTTAATACATCCTGAACTCTGTCATTAGACGATGAAAGAGGAAAAATACAATAAAATATTAAATTGGGTCATTGATTTTTCTTCTTTCCTGAAGAGTCTGGTGTCCAAACTCCTACTATGATGCAGTGTTTTTGCATTTCAATGGTAATCTGTGAGTTTTAGAGGCACTAATAGATTTTGTTTTGGATGGAGATGTTCTAAAAATAATTTACATTATATATTGCTCAACAACAAACATACTTAATTGTACTCAATAGATTATTTTTTTCAGTTCTGCTCTCTCAAAGTGCCTCCACAACCACATATTCAGTGCTTCACACATGTAGAAGCATAAGGATGTTTTTTGCTACCCTCATTGTTGAACCTCTTTCAGGGCTATTTTTGGAGGGGAAAAAAACACGCACTCAAAGACAAGTACTTCATAACGGGCTTGAAAAAACTGCTGTGCAGGTGTCAGCACTGACTGTTTAAACAAGACAAGATGAAAAGCAAGGCAAAAGGTTGCCATTTTTCTGCTCTTTCTTTGTCCTCATCAAGCAGCAGTCTTCTATCAAATACTGCCATCTTTAGTGTAGCATTCATCATACAGGTTAAACCTTTGACTGTCTGTTTCCTATGTAGCCGTAAAACTGGAGTCATGTTCAATAACTACATGTCGCTGTTTTGGCACATTGAGAGTTAACATTGCTGCCAAAGCTTTAGGATTCTACAACCGTTGCACTTGTAAACATTAACACCAACCAAGTTCCTGCAACAGAGAGCCACCTATTTAAGAGATTTTTTTTAAACATCAGAACCAGAATTACTTTATTGATCCCCGAGGGGAAACTGCTTACATTACAGTTGCTCCCATTCAAAGTCGTAGAAATATAAGTAGTACAAAAAATATGTCAGACAGGACACTGTCAGATTTAAACATTTATTTCAGATTGTCATACATTTTGTATTTGGTGGTGACTCTACTCGAGTGATGCTCTGGAACAATCTGAGCAAGCATGACTCAGTCCATGAAACCACAAACCCCCCAGCAGAGTCTGAGATTCACAATGTTAAATCAACAGAGTGTGACCACAGAAGCAAGGAAATCAACTTAAACAAGTCACATAATAGAAAATCCATTTTAGATGGTTTTAGGGTGCAATTGTAAACCATCTGTGTTCTACAGTCCCACAAATACGAGAAACAACCATTCCTTTAATTATTTCCTTCCTCTATGGGTAAGAAGGTGTGTCTCTGAATGAGCGGTTTAGGTTTGCAGCTTGTTGAGAAGTCATAACATGACAGGATCCTCTTTACAAATTCCATAATTATTTATTATGGAAACAATCACTTATTCAGAAAAAAATGATTGGATATCATTAAAATGTCAACTAAACAACCATCAAAATTTAATAACAACCTCCTTCTAATTAGCTAAACAATAATAAAATGAGATTATTCAAAAGTTGTTGTGATTGTGTTCTTTTTATAAAGTTGAGATAATCATGACAGATATTTCTTTTTTGGCAATATATCAAATTTTATATGGAAAATAACAAATTGTATCTGTGTCCCTGAAATCACTTTCCACTAAGTTCCCCATTACAAAAACACCTCTCAAGGAAGTGTGTTAATTCCAGATCACATGACCTGCTCCACATGATGTGATTTCCTCCTGAAGAAAAGTCTGGCAAGACTCCAAGGCTTTCTGAGTTATTTAATATAAAGTAGTGTGTGAGTCAAGTGTGGAATTATGGCACGTCAACAGGTTTACTACAATATCTTCATAAATAACTTTCAATTTCAATTTTGCTCAATTATATATATAATATTTACAAGAATCTTTCTGTGAAAATTCCATGTGGTGTTTGGTTATAGGCGCTTATGTTGGTTTATAGGCCTGAAAACTGCAAAAATATGAACTATGACACCTGTCAAGTATGTTACAAAAAGTCACACAATCATATATTGACCCTTCTTTTCTTTTGGCAGAGGGCATCTACCTTCCGACACCTCCAGCTATTTTGGCGAGTTTACATGAACTGACATCAATACTCAAATTATTAAAATAACTGGGGTTTACTTGCATTAGTAACTCTAATATAATCGCAAAATGTCCTCCCATTACTGAAAAATGCACATCAGTTGACACCTTACTAGCGCCTTAATGTGTTCCTGCATTGTTTCTAGATTTCATACTCAGTTAAACTAGCTGGAAGCTTCACAAATACCCAACCCAGTCTCCACAAAATTACATTCCCACACAACTATACTGCATTTTTTGTCGTGAATGCATTTTCTGCCAGGGTTCCTTTGTTTTCCTAAACCTAACCACATAGCTTTGGTGCTTAAATCTAACCAGAAACTGAATGAAAACCAACAGTAAACAATGACTGAAGATGAAACCTAAGTCTGACACTGATGTTTCTCATCCATAATGGGTTTATGCCACCATCCACACCGCCTGCCTCCTGCTGTGGACTTTGTTGCTCTTTCAGACTGCCTTTTCCATCATGTCACAAATTAGGTTTATTTAAAAACCAAATTACTTAGCCTTCACAATGTATTCTCATCTCATCGAATGCTTTAATATTGATTTATTCCTTTAAGTCCACATTCAAGGCCTCACGTCAGCCTCCGTCTGTCACTCTGCAGCATCCTTGAGTTTAAACCAATCCCCTACTAGCTGCAGACGTGCTGTTTTGAAGGAGAAAAAAAATCACAATGTTTTATTTATTACCATAAACATCTCTAGGTTATACTGCACCAACTAAGAATATTGATGACCTTTTTTCGCTATGAGGTAAAACAAGAAAAAAGCAGGAGCCAAGCAAAACTGTGCGGTAATGAAGTCCTGAAATTGTATGGGATATCTTCAAGCAAAAAATAGCTCAGGTTGTGGTGAGTGTGAGAATCTCTTTGAAGGATAGCTCCTGCTTTGGCATTTCACTTTAATTAGCTCAGTTTGGGGAGAATCAGGTAGTTTCATTTATGCTGCTCTGACAGGAGAAGCTTAAAAAAACCTTTATTTTGCAGGAATCTCCTCGCTGATGTCTTTACTACTGAGTAATTGGTTCCGTCAGACTGATCGCTCAATAATTTCCTTTATTTGCCATCATCGTGAAGGGTCTGTCATGCGGGACTGATATGATCTTTAGTGTTTATTAGTGGAGAATTAATTTGGAAGTACCAAATAGATAAATGAATTATAATCACCCTATTTAAATCATTAAGTATAGCAAATATACTCCTACAGATCTGATTCACAGTTATGGAAAAAAGAAATTCATAAAAATGACTATGTAAAGGATGGAAAATATCATAAACACCATAAAAACAAGAGTCATAAACATACTTTGTTTCCAAAGCTGCAGTCTCTACTTCTGAACAAGCAATAAGATCCAACTTGATGATCTGTAAAATGGCTTATATGGGATGAAATGATCTGTGATATAACTGTCTGCATCTGCCAAATCGATTTAAGCTGATGATCCTGTAAGAAATCTTGGAATTGCATTATTCCATAATGACACTGCTCAGCATGTTTCATTCATCGGCAGATGTAGATCAATAAGAAAATGCAAGTAGTAGGTATTTGCCTATTAAACATCAGAATCAGAAATATTTTATTGATCCCAATCAAGTCTTAGAAATGTAAGCAGTAGAAAAAAATATGAGATAAACATGAGTAGAAAAATATGTCCCAAGAATGTCAACCTAAGTAGAAAAATATAAGTAGAAAATGTACAATTAATTGCCTCTGCATCTGTCTCCCTGTCTCTCCTGTGTCTCTCTGCATCGTCTGCCTGCAGTCTGCTGATTGCAGCAACTGGTTACAGCTGCACTAATCATCTCACCTGTTAACTCAGCTCACCTCTTCTCAGTCTCACCTTATGCAGTAAAAGCCCGGTTCAGTCCAACATTACAACTTGCTTTTGTGCAGCTTTCAGTAGTTTTACGATGTTTAAGCAAAGTTGTAGGCGAGCCGACTGCTTGAGCTTCAGGCTGCAGGGGATGGAGATAGAGGCAGGGGGTAATTTACATATTCATAGATCTGTTCATATTAGAGGCGGCAAAGGTTTAGCCATTTTAGGATATGAAGGAATTATCTACAGAGAAAAAAAAATTAAAGCAACAGATGAGTTTTTAGGGGTTTAATCATCACCAGGAGCAGGATTTTAATGAACAAAAAAAAGCATGATCAGCGTAGTGCATTGGCATTAGTTGGTATTGTTTCATGTGACTTTTTCATGTCAAATACTTGATACTAAGCCCTCGTCTTATCGGTATCGCACTGTTTTCACCTCCTTTGCTGATACAAATCCTGTTTATGTATTCTTTTCTTTTATCCCAAATTATTTCTGTAGTCGTTCATATAACAAGTTAAATATTTCAATCAGTAGTCTACAGTTTAAAAAAAATGAAAACAAGTTTGAACAACCAACTTTTAACCTCTAATTAAAACTAACTTTAGCAGGGAAATGCATCCAAAAACTCTCCCTGGGTTTGCCGCCGCTGGCTTTACATTGGAAGAGGGAATTACTCATATTAATTAAACGGGACACTTAAGGGACTGGCTTTGCGTTTGAGAATTCGAAAATATTCAGCAAATTAATGTAATAAGAAAAATATGATAGATGTGCTAAAATCAACTGAGGAATTCCTCTTTACAAGTTGTTTGAGAGGCATTAACATGTACATTAGTGAAGTCTGACACCAAATTGTGATGCATTGCTCAGCTCTGCTGCATTGATTAACTATAACAAGGCTTCAAAGTTAAGTACAGAGCCAAAACTCTCAAGGTGACAAATTTATGCGTCACCTCTTTGCTGTGCTACAGTATAAAGTAAAAGAGACTGTGCATACGGATAAAGGTTGCACAGGTGATTTAAAACTCATTCACCTCCTGCTGATGCCGGCCGATTATTCGGGAAAACACTGCAGGCTGTCAGACAAGAGATTCATCAGGACCATCCCATTAGCAAGTCCTGGAGCTACCACCTGCTACAGTTCGACCTCCCGTCATAGATCCATGATTATGTGTATGTGTGTATATGAGTGTATACAGTCTTGGAAAAAATTATTAGACCACATTTGTTTTCTTCAATTTCTCATTCATTTTAATGCCTGGTACCACCAAAGCAATATTACCTGAAGAATACAATGAACACGAAAACAAGTGCAGCTGATTCCATAATACTTTATGTCCTATTTGACATGCTTAAGTGTAACTGTATTCCCAGGGTATATAAGAGGCCATTTCATGTCATCAGCAGCACTGCACATGCAAAGGCCTAGAGTGGTTTCCTGCTGACATTCAAGCTGTAGAACAACTCAGAAGTTGTCAGCTCTCACATGATGCCTAACACAAAATAATTATGTGAAGCCACAAAGGCAGCCATCTTGGCACTGCTGGAAATTGGCATGAGTGAGAGACGGGCAGCAAAAAAACTGAAGATCTCCAAGACAGTCATTCATTATACCCAGAAAAAACAAGCCCAACATGGTACTACCAATTGCTAGCTGATCATGGCAGGAAACGTTTTTCTACCCACCAGATGACCGTCGCTCATCCGTTCCTACGTCAGAAATCATCATCAGACCTCCAGGAACCTTAAAAATGAGTGAGCACTGTGGAGAAATGGGACTTGTTTGGCAAGGACAGTTGGAAAGTGACTTCTTGAAGCTGGTCTGAAGTCACACAGGGCAGGAAGAAGCCCTTCATCAAGGAAAGGCAGAGGAAAGCTGGTTACTCTTTGCTGGGATCACAAGGATTGGACTGTTGATGATTGGACTAAGGTTCTCTTTAGGGATGAATCCAGTTTTCACTTGATGCCCACTCCAGCCAACTTACTGGTTAGGAGGAAGCCTGGAGAAGCTACAAACCAGACTGTCTGCCCCTACAGTAAAACATGGGGGTGGATCAGTGACCATCTGGGGTTGTTTCAGAATGGGTGGAACAGGGCAAATGCAATTGTGTGACGGGCTATAATCATCAAATGCAAAATGGAGAACCACAAGCCCAAAAACAAAGCAAATTTGTTTAAATTTGTGCATCAGGAATGGGCTGCTGTGACAGCAGAACAATGTCAGAAGCTGGTGGAGAGCAGCCAAGACACATGGCTGCAGTCATCAGAAACAACGGTTATGGGATCAAGTACTAACTCCTGTGTATCATGTGACTAAAACAGACAGAAAACATGGAATGCCTAAAAGTACAGTATTTGGCAGTACAACGCCATAGCTACTGATGGAAGAACTTAAGTGATTTTGGTTATTATCAAGAAAACCATGGAAAATGTCTGGATATCAGCTTTTAAATTAAACTCTTATGGGCTATTTTTGTTGTTTGTCATTATATTTATCCAAACAAATGTACCTTTAGTTGTAGGCATTAGAATGAACTACAAATTGAAGAAAACAAGTATGGTCTAATAATTTTTTCCATGACTGTGTGTGTGTGTGTGTGTGTGTGTGTGTGTGTGTGCCCGCATTCTCAACCCTGAGGATCTACACTGTGATTTCTCTTCCTTCCAGACTTCAGCACAAGACCAGTTCTGCTGCCTCCTTCTAAGCTTTTTATTTTTTAAATCTACACAAACCTCTCTCAGCCTGCAAACATCTTTAACGTGAGAGTCCTTGTGTGAGATTACAGCTAATACAGTCGTACCACATTTCATTTACAACTTCATCTCCTCCAGACAGGAACGGGAAGCCTCAGCATGGCGTTAATGTTGCACATGTGATAGCACACACAGCGAATGGAGGAAATGACGCCTAATATACACAAACTGATCCACCTCAAATGAGCAACAGCACAATGTGATTATGCTTTGTTTATCCAACACCAGGGACACTGGGCAGCCACATTAATGGTCTGAGAGAACCGTAAATTTTAATCCGAGTCCTCACCGACAACACAAACACATGCACCACGTGTAAATGCAGATAGTATTTCCCCTCTTTTCTTTTTTCTACATAAAAATACTAACTTTAAGCATCTGCTTGCAGCCACATTGTCTCTATTATATGCGTCTTAGAGCTTATCTTCACTCCCAAAAACTAATCTCTGAAGTAAAGAAGCCTCAACAAGAAGGCATAAGCTCGTACTGTTGCTTGATGCTTTCACAACTACCATGACGGACAAAATGCTTTAAACACCCGCGCAGTACAGACAAACGAAACAAGAGCAGAGAATCCATTAAAGTGAGAAAATGGAAAGGTTTAGTGTGCTTTGACTGTGCACCAGTTTAGAGACAACAAACAGTCAACTGGAATTTGGCTACAGGGCTGCAAAAATACATTTTCAAAAGCCTGCTATTTTTCTGAGAAAGCAAGCAATCACTGGTGGGGCAATACACCATTAAGGAGCAAAATATCCAGAGTTGCCGAAGTAAGCAGTTTTCTAAAACACATATTTCTTATTTTCTGGAATAATGGGTATGCAAAAGCCAAGTTCAAATATATATAAGCTTACACCTTTAAGAAGAAAGAGATTATTCTTTTTGGTGGCACACATAAGCCAAATTTTCTTTCCTCCACTGTGTTTAGTTATTTAACAGGTACAATAGACATGAATAAATAACATGATGATGTGAGGGTGGTGATTTAGCAAAATGCTTAATTTTAATCTTCAGTCTCTGAACATAAAATTAAAGTTTAAACACATTTAGAAGCACGGTGCCAGGTTTTATCGGTCCACTGAATGCATGCAGGTACCCGCCTTAGAAACGTTTGATTCAGTGTTGCTATGGTTACGCCAATAAAACCTTCATAGGATGAGTATAATGCCAGAGTTCTCAGGAAGTTATAAGGCTGTTGTTGACAAATACTATTTTTTTTGACAAATATAAAAAGAAGCGACACAGGGAAGACAAACTAAGGTGCTAGAGAGAGTTTCTAAAGGTCCCGCAGATTATAAGTCATTCTATGGAGTGTGATGTGACATTTAGGTTACAAATAGAGGCCGATAAAGCTGATGAAGCTTGTGATATCATAACATGAATGCGAATAAATCAATACTTTGTGTACTGGAACAATAAAGCATAAAGGCCGCATAGTGAAACTTCTCCTGCGGCATTTAGTTGCTTGACTTACACACAGGAGATGCTGTGCAGTCATAATGGTAAACTCTTGTCACGAAGTCTACAAGGACAGAACTCTGGAGGCAGTTATTTACAGCCCCTGTCATTTCTTGTCTTATCAAACTGAACTTTTCATTTGCATTTAAAAAGGGTTCTATCCTTCCTAACTTGCATTTTAATGTTTTTTAATACTGTTTTTTTTTCTTTTAAACAAATTTTTTTGCAATATGCAAAGCACTTTACATTACTTTTGGATATGAAATGTACAATACATTTAAACTTGACTTGCCTTTTAATGGACTGGTAGAAAAGCATATCTAAATGGAAAACAGCCAGCATAAATGTAATTAATTCCATTTGTGCTTTTCCTGCTTTTCGAGTGTTTGCAGGGAAAATGGCCTCTTCTGATAAAGTGTTTGGTGATCAGACAGAAAAAGTGAAAACAACTTTTGATACACAAAACTAAAGGAACACAGACATGAATAGGAAGCTACACTGTGTCCTTGTTCTGTTTTGTACAGTTTGCAGCTCTGCACAGTTCAAACTAAGTAGTCACGGAGCATCAAACGATGACTGACGTAAAGCTGCTGCAATGCGCCTGGTTAGGCATTCAGTCTGACGTCCTTCATCAGAATATATTTCTGATTATGTGTTCAGAGTAATGTGTGATAATAATCTGAGTAGCAAGGGCTTATTTTAGATCCTCCTCTCTATTTACTGTCGGAATATTGCACATTACTATTCCCAGACTCCCTCCTTAACCCTCAGTACTGTACGACGGTTAATTGGTGGAGCACAGCCGCTCATTAAAAGTGACAGGTATGATCTCACTAGTTGCGAGCCCTGAGGCCACTGTGGCCAATCAGAGGAGCTAAACGCTCAGATGAGGAGAAGCTATTACGCCTGTGATCCCACGCTGCTGCATTGTGGCGAACAGATGGATGACCGGGTCATCCTCACTTCCCCCCCTCAGCACGCTTTGATATTTCATAACTGTTGCCATGGACACAGAGAATGAAAACACCTCCATGATTAATTATGAACAATATGCTGTCTTTAACACTCATTATTGAGAGAAATACAGTACATTCACAGTTGTGCGGTGCATAGCGTTTGGTTTAAGTTCACAGGTTCGTTGTGATCTGATGATGATGCAGCCGTCTGCACTTGGACTCGACAGGCTTAGATGTGTTTTTAAAGGATAAAAGAGATGAGAGTAGGCTGCTGAAAGAGGCTGTATAAGCCACTTTCTCATTATAGCAAGCTTTACCAGGTGGTTCCATATGCATCAGCCGGGTGTTGCATTTAATATTAAAGACTATGAGAAATGATGGGGGTTTTTGTCTTCTCAGTGTGGACTTAACTTTAAATAAATAGCAGTGTGACACACTTGAGACAGTGACTTTGGTGAAATTTATCTTCACAACGCAAATTTTGTGCAAATCTAAAATATGAAAAATTGCTGCCATTCTGTGTGCTGCTTAAGTTTTGCATATACTTTGATGTATTCAGCATATGCAGCATTTTTGCACAGCAAACTGTGCAGTCTGTATCATATCATTTATAACATTCTACATTGTCTACATTGTAAAAATTACACACAAAAACAGCATTTATGATCAACTATTTTCAAAACTAATGAGAATTTAATATCACGCTCTGCTACTCTGTTTAGTTCTATCTTTGCTAACATGCTATATCAAGATGGTGGTTTATTTGCTAACATCATCTGTGTAGTTATTGTGAGCGTGTTAGCATGCTAAATGTAGCTTAAAGAACTGCAGTACTAACACAAACTCAAAATTGCCAATATGCTGAATACTTTGAATTTCCCTCGGAATTAATAAAGTATCTATCTATCTATCTATCTAGGCAGGCTTTTGTTTAATGTTCAGTTTTTAGTTCACTCTGGCAACATGCTACTATGCTAACATGTTAAGATAAGATGCAAGTAAAATGTTTTTGCTAAATATCACCAGTATTGTTACTTTGAGCATGTTAGCATGTTAAAGGTAGCTCACAGAACTGCAAATATGACTGCAGATGTGATGTTCAGTTTTTTGGGGACTTTTGTTGAATCAGCTGGTTAAAAAAAAGTGCATTTAGTCTTGTTCAACTGTATTTCATCATATTGTTAGCGGTCCATGTTGTTTCACAGTCTGTGTGTGTGCATGTGTGTGCGTGCCTGACAGTACAGATGAAACGGCATGTCTGATAAGCCGGTTCTGCAGGGAAACTCGACCTTGTCCGATGCGCTGACAGCACTCCGACATGCCCACCGCATCACCGCCGGCAGCCTGGGCTCAGTTTTCTTTTTCCAATTCAACTGTCCGTCCCTGTTTTCATTTCCACCCGAGCTCCGTTTCTCGTGTGTCACTTGGTCTGCATGCTCCAATGTTTCTCCATTCATCTTGGTCTAATTTACTGTATGTGTCAAATAAAATGCCATGGATCAGTCAGGGTCTTTCAGTCTCCCAGCATGTCTGCACATGTGTTCAGGAATGTGGCAGCCAGTTAATATGCATGGGTAGTTTTTGTTGGTGTTGCTTCCTATCTTAATTAATACTTCACTGATACTGATATGAAGTTAAAGCAAGATATTAATATTAGTGGATACTGAAAATGTTTGTAAAAAGATTGATTTTATCCAGTTAATTCAGTGGAATGTTATTTTGTTTCCATCTACACTGTAGTAGAGCTGCAGTTATTTCCCCACTTCCTGCTGTGGAAGACCAGATGGTCTAGAGATGATTGACAATGTACTTGTCAAGTAAACTGCTTCCCTACTCCTTAAAAATAGATGGTGTTGTGCAGGGAGAGAGGACTCACCTCTCAATCCAAAAGTTTTATTTTCTACCTGAGATGTTTTTTTCTCCTTTGCCTTCTTCACTTCAACAACAAAAACCCGAACTTGTGTTCATTTGTACAAATTTGAACAAATATGGTGTCAGAAATGTCCAAAACACAGGCAAAACTGAGAGTGATAATTAAAAAAATCATATCTTTGTGAAGCAGGATATGAGTGAAAAAACGAGGTAACAGTTATTGTTGGAGATGAGCTGCTCTGACACCAAACCCTTAGTGATGCAGACATACATAAGATCCTTGTTTTTGTATATGTATTTGTTTTGGACAGCAATTATTTGGATCCCAGTGTCACAGTCTTGTAACAAACTGAACGCGGCCTCCAGATCAGTTCAGAAAAAAAATACACGTACTGTTATACGCCTACAAACAGACACAATAACATCATTATCCTCGGCAATATATTGCTAGAGCAGTACCCTCTCTTACCATTTTCATGCTGTACAGTACACAAAAAGGCAAAAAAAAAAAAAAACAAACATCACACCTGTCTCTCAGCAGTCACCACTAAAACCTGCAAACCAACCTTCCTCTGCCTCACCTCTACTGAGACTGTTCACTACAATAAAAACAAGAAAACTTGCTTAGCTCCATCCTGGCCATTGTCTACCTTGAGAGATAAATCCACTCAGACGCCCGTTATGAGATGCCATTTAATGGGATGTGCTTCAGATGTGAAAAATGCATTTTACGACAACTTGTTCTCTGATTTGTGCATAATTGGTTTTTATTGGGTAACACTTTATAGTTCTGGGAATTTGTTTTGTCTTCTTGATATCTGCACCAGTGTTTACTCCTGAGAGAGACTCTATACAGTATAGGAGTTACAAGCTGATGCACATGGGCACACTTACAGAAACAGTAAAAGAACAATAAACCTCTATGTGTTTTTCCTCTCGTAAGGGCTCACAATTACAAAATAACACAGCTTTTGCTACAGAAATTGTTCTGTTCTATATGTAAGTGTGTGCAGACATATACAGTGCTGCGAAACACTATTTTTCCACCTGTATATTTGTCACACGTAATGTTTCAGATCGTCAGACAAATTTTCATATTAGACAAAGATAACCCAAGAAAACACAGAATATAGTTTTTGAATGTGGATTCCATTCATTGAAAGAAAAATGCTGTCCAGCCCATCTTGCTCTTTGTGGAAAAGTAATTCCCATCTTAGCTACCAATCTACCAAATTACCAAATTCATCCAGCGACATCCACATAAGATTACTGCCAGGCTTGTTGAATGTAAACATCACTAAATAGAACCTGTCTGGCAATGTGAAATAGATAAAGGGTCTGAAACAAAGTCACTGACATCTATCAGTCTGGAAAGGGTTACAAAGCCATTGCTGAGGCTCTGGGACTCCAGAGAACCACAGTGAGAGCCATTATCCACAAATGGAGAAAACATGGATCAGTGGTGAACCTTCCCAGGAGCGGCCGGCCTATCAACATTTCTCAGAGCGGGTCGATATCTAATCCAGGAGATAACAAAAGAACAGAGACGAACATCAGAAGAACTGCAGAAAAAACTGGCCTCAGTTAAGGTCCGTCTACATAATTCCATAGTAGGGGGACACTGGGAGAAAATGGCATCATGGGAGAGTTACAAGACTCCAACCACTACAGACCAAAAAGAACATAAAGGCTTGTGCGGCATTTGCAAAGAAAAATATCTAGATGAGCCCCAAGACGTTTGGGATAACATCCTGTCGATTGATGAGTCAAAAGTGGAACTTTCTGGAAGACATGGGTCCATTACATCTGGTGTAAAGCTAATACTGCATTCCAAAAGAAAAACATGATACCAACAGTGAAACATGGTGGTGGTAGTGTCACGGTTTGGGGCTGCTTTGATTCCACAGGACCTGGACACTTTGTCATAACTGATGGAGCCATGAATTCTTCTCGATCATAAAATTCTCCTGGAGAATATCCACCCATCAGTTCATGACCTAAAGCTCAAGCACAGCTAGGTTCTGTAGTAAGACAATGATCCAAAACATACAAAAAAGTCCACCTCTGAATGACTCAAAAAGAACTAAATTAGTTTTTTTGAGTGGTCGAGTCGAAGTCCGCACTTGAATTCAACTGAGATGCTGGGGCAGTTCAAGCTGGAAAACCATCAGAATTAAAACTATTCTGCAGAGGAGTGGGACAAAAGTCTTCCATGGTGATGTAAAAGATGATTACAAGCTGTCACAAACATTTAACTGCAGTTGTTGCTGCCAAGAGTGACCCAACCAGCCCTTTTTCACAGGGGTAATATAGGTGTTCACTAAGTCTTCATTAAACATATTTCTTTATTTCATTTAAAGACAGCGTTTTGTCAGTTATCTCTGTTTAATATTAAAATTAGTTTGACCACATTGAAGTGTGAGAAATATCAAAAAATTGAAGATATCTGTAGGGGGTCAAATACTTTTTCACAGCACTGTATATTTTTTAATCCAGAAGTGTTGTCATTCTACACACACACCAGTACGAAATAATGCATGAAATAGTCATAAATTTAGGTTGCATACTGTAAGTTTGGCATTTGCAGATTCTTTTTTGCTCATTTTAGTTGCACTCATTTCGGCTTTCCTTCAAAGTTAAAACAAGAAGAGAAAACATTGTGCTCATCCCATCATTTATTCAGGTTACTGAGAGATGGGAAAGCGCCTCCCTGGAGCAGCCCTGAATCTTAAAAACTGGCGAAGTACATAAACTATTTTTAGCACCGGCTGTACTCCAGCTTGTGTCTGGTCCAGAGGCAGCTGCTGCTTCTCTCCTGCATACTGGTGGTCAAGTGGTCAGTAAAGAAGCAGCAGAAATATGACCCCCAGATGTGGATCATGAAGTTATAAGTCTTGTATTCTTCGCTGATTCACTGGATATGAACTTGGTATAGTGTATATTAGTTTAAAAACCTTACCGTAATAGTGATACAGTATGTTCTCAAGTAACATATAAGCCTTACTTGAGCCCACTAACTTCCCAAACGTGATTATCCATGCAATACGGGAAGCGGCATGGAAGTGAGCTCACTGTGGTCTTGTTCGCCTTGCTTTGATCAGCCACAACATGCCCTCCAGTTCAGAGAACCGGTCGGGCTTTCAGTGGAGAAAAGCTGCCGCAACATCAGCGGTTGAAAGTATCCTTCCAAGGAGAACAACATCAGCTATTACAGGAACATCACAGAAATGACACGTTTACGTGACAAAATTCTTTAACAAAAGTAGTAATGATGAGTTTTGTTCACGGAGCGGAAAACACAAAGTAGTGTGATGCTGGACAGACATAAAGCTAACAGATGGGTTCATGAACAGTATGTAGGATTTGAAACAGACAACAAAGCAAGTTCAGTCTACTCAAGGTATCTTTTCATCATCTGGTTTCACTAGACCTAATTTGATATTTCAAGTACATTTTGATGCTAATACTTTGGTGCTTGTCCTTCAAAGCAGGACATTTATTTTCCTAATGGATCTGAATACTTCATCCCAATCTATGCTCATATTTGTTCATTTTTACATGCTCTTGCTAATAAAAAGCACTTGACGTGGTCCTATGTAGCTGGTTATCAACTCTGTAAGTCAACTCAGGGTTTCTGAAATTGGATGTGAGCTTGTTCACATTAAAGAGGCAGATTTGGCAAGAGATGAACAATCACAAATATGGACAGGTCTACTAGAATCAAAGTGGCATATTTTACAAACAAAGGTGAAACTATAGTTTTAAAGAAATATGAAGATTTTGAACACATAATGCAGACTAAAAGTAGAAGGGAAGCTGCAAAAAGCTGCACTGTGAATGCTAACAGGCTAATCTGAGCACAAGTGTCTTGTGTTTACACTAACTTATATTCTATTGAATGAATGTATTACTTACTATACTATACTTACTTACTATATGTATTCTCCTGGTATGTAAGGCAATTTTTTTCTTTCAGCTGCTACTCTTTTGTGGTGCTTAACAATCTTGTAAGCAAGTAAAAAATTAACATAATTCACAGCACTAAGTAGGCCAACTCTTATATTGTATAGATGTTTACATAAATGTGTACAACTTTATATATTTCTTACAAGAAGAGCAAACTATAATCCTTAGCCAGTATGAGGAATTTAAATTATAATACAAGGTACAAACAGCACAATTGCTGCGGCCGAAGTCAGGAAAGAAAGCTGCAAAAAGCTTCAGACTGTGTGAATGCATAATTAACACGCTCATCAATATTACTGTCCTTTTGTGTAAAAGTTGCTTAGAGAAAGATTCAAGATTCAATTTCTTATCGTTGTGCATCACAAGATTGTATAAAGAAATTACAGATGTAGTCCCTTTACGCTGCTCACAAAAATGACCAATTATTCAAGTAGTAAATATAAAACAATTTTCATGGTGATGTGGAGGATGAATTCAATAATCTCACATACACTCTCATTGTTAAAGTGTCGGCGACAGTTTTAGTTTCATTCGTTCAGCTGCTTGGTGGTGCTAAACGTCCTGGGAGCAAGCAAAGAAGAAATATAAAAACATCATTCAACCTGATAAGCAGACTTACTGCAAGTCTTATAAAGTCAACAGTCAGGCTAAAGGGCCTTCGTGTTTTAATCAGTTTCTGTTCTCAGATTATATCACTCTAAAAAGGCCTATAGAACAATGAAATGGCTCTGAAATCACACAAATTCACTGCTGAGAAGAACTATGACAAATTCTCCAAGATCCTTGGAACCACCTGCCAAGTAGCTTGACAAAATGTGTCTAATTGTACCCAGGAGAGTAAAGTGTGATTGAATTTTTCTCTGGTTATAGGACCTACTTTATTTTACAATCTGCATGCACACATCACTTTAAAATCCCTTTTGTGAAACAGGCATCAGAACAGTAAGTACACAACATCCTGAAAAGCTATGAAAAAGTAATAGGATTCAGAATTCCAGCATTACGTAATCACAAGACTCTCATTAAAAAGTCAGATATTGCACACACTGTAGGGCTGTAGTAGCTGCAAGCAAGCAGAGAATGAATTTTCTTACACTCATCATGTGCGCATAATTCCCTGTGTTTTGTCTGCACAGTTCAAATCTCTTGACATCTTGTTTGTAAACCAAACACACAATCTAAATTCCTACATGTGCTCTCTCGTTTATGCCCACATTTCTACATGCACACACAGCAGTTTTATCCGCGACACCAAAACTGAACCCCGTGGCCACATCCAAGCGCTTGCAGGCTTCTGTGTTCGTTGCTCCAGTTATGTCTAATGAGTAAGGAGGGGGAAGCCCTGGTGTTCTGCAGCTAAAAGCCCTACCATGGGATGAATAATGAATACAGATTCCCCCATCCAGCCTATGCACATACTAGTTCAAAGACTTGCTGCTAGTCCATGCGTAAAGCAACAAGACACACAAGTCTATGCTAATGGCCCTCAAATCCACTGGCTGGACCGAGCTTACTGAGCCATGCAAATGTTCCAGTCGCCGATGAGGAGGATGTGTTAAGGAGCTGCTCATCACATCAGGGGTCCGGAAGAGCAGCACCAGCAACACAACACACCATCACACATGCACACATAGCCTACTGGAAGCACAAGTCGTCCCAAAGAAAGCCTGGACACGGTATTGATGCTGAATGATGCTAACGACCGCCGCGTCACCACGGGAACGAGACTGGAGAGTCGGGTGAGGCTGTCAGAGGGCATCACATATCAGTAGCAGCCCACAGGAATGAATTATTGCACCGTTATAAATATTTCTTTCACATTCTCCCCTTTCCTGCAGAAAAAAAGTCACTGTTTCTGCAGGGGCTGTACATGTGCGTGTGTTTGCAAATGGCCAAATGTGTACCGTCATTTAGGCATTTTCCTGATTAGACTGAAAACAAAAGCTCTGGTTATCAGCAAAGGAAGCAGCACTCAGCCTGTGAGCCCATCAAAGGAAAAATGTTTTTCCCTGCGAAAACCAGCACCGCTCAAAGACAGAAAAAAAAACCCCTGTAGTCTAAGCTCCTCTGGGAAGGTGCTATATATGTTTGAGGCCCTTTTTGAATTTCATTCCCCGACTTTCTCCTCTACCTCTGTTCTGTCTCGTTTGCCTCTTCTGCTCTGTATGGATTTGCACTTCTCTTCTAATCCCTCAACTTTCATCTTCTTTTTTTTTCTCCCACCTTTCCTCCTTTCATATGACTCTTTGCATATAAATCTATGATAAGGCTGGTTTCTTAGTGTCAGAGGAGCTCGCAGGAATCCTACTGGGAATTTTTCCACCCGAATCTCACAGTCGCCAAAGTGAGAAAAAAACCAGCATCGAAGGGACTCAAGCTAAAACCTTTTGGATGTTCAAAAGGGACACTTAGATGTGTGCTGTTGTTCAGAATAATGCAATTTACGGGAGTTAGCGAAATGGCGAAAGATTTCACATATGCCAAACTTTCTCCTTGAAATTAAAAGACCTTCTAGGTTTGGCAGGAGAGCTATTCACTGGACCTGCTCTCTCTCACACAGTGGAATTTGGAACATCTACTTTAATTACAACAGTGTTCAGCACCATGCATGGGTGGAGATCACTAATTCAGCCTCACCTCCTAGACCCTGATAGACCATAAGCGAACAGGAGAGGCTGATTACGGGACACTTGGCGGGACACTGGCCATTTGCAAGTGAGAACCAGTGAGGTTTTTGTGTTACAATAGTAATGAGGTGATAAGACGGGAGTCGCTCAGTGGTTAGCACTGGCACATATGAAGTCATCTGAGTGTCTGCATGGGGTTTCTTCACACGCTCCAATTTTCTCACAGTCAAAACAAGACACTGTTAATTGCTTGTTAATGAATGCAAAGTGTGGATGTGTTTCTCTTTCCACTGGGCTTCTGATGGACCCTGCTTCTTGTACAATAGCTGTGTTTCCATGTAATTATCAAACCAACTTTTAACTAGTTGCAAAACATTTTTTAGAAGACAAAAGAAAATGCAAATGAGGCTTGTTTCCATTAACTGCTTTGAAGCAAATGAACTGCATATTGTCTTCAGAAAGTGATTTTACAATCTTCAAGGTTAGAAGGAGCTGGATCTAAAAGCAGGATCGGACATTTTGAAGTTCCCCAAAAAAATATGAACCATTCCATGCAGTATAAACACAACTGGGAAAAACTGTTTATTATAACCATTGCAATCTGAGAATGGAGAAAACCATGAAGGCTTGCATAGTGCAAAATCTGTGCATCCGTACTTTATAATATATACTACATCTGACATACAACAACTTTAAAACTTTAAAGGAGAAACAAACAAATCTTTGTCCATGGGGGAAATAGAAGTCGTCAGGAATTGTTTTCAGTCTGACAAGTTGTAAATATGAATTGGCATATTCACATATTTGACATATGTCCTGCTATCTGAAATCAAAGACAACAATAGAAGATTCTAATCGGTCATGTGGGTTGAATGTTTACTATGGCAGAACTTGTTCAGAAAAAGGTGTTTCCAGCATGCATTATGTGCATTACCTCTTTTTTAAAAAGTCAAAAACCACCTCACACGAGTATAGTATGTAATACTTAAACACACTCATAAAAAATATATTAATTTATGTTTCCATAGTGTGAAAAGATGGTGTTCTTTGTATACAACACTGCATTCATTTGGGAAGTTTTTGGAGTTCAAAGTCTAACTCACAGAATATAACTGTATAATGTGAATTTGAGTATAAGAGGAATTCATCTGCATACTTTAGTTTAACAATGGTTTGATTTTACGTCATGCATGTATAGTACCTCTTTCTAAAATGGCTATTTTAGAATGCAAAATGGATTTTACTATATATTGAATTCATTAAAAGTATATGGAAAATGCATTAAAGCTTTTGCAGTTGTCTGGTCAGGAAGCTTTTTAAAATGTGAACCATTTGCTCAAAATCCAATTATGGGGTGAGGTGATGTCTGAGAAGGTGATGAAGTTTAAATTCAACCTGGTATTAACAAAACAGGGAAAGGAGAGACGTTAAAAACAACGTTCCACGTCTGACTTTCTTCCTATCACTAATGTGAATGTAGTTTTACTATCAGGTGTTTCAAAGAAGCAGCAGAATCATCAAATACTAAGGTTTGTTGGGGCAGTCTCCAATAAAATGAACTGCTGAGTTTACAGCAGTAGAATTTTAAAATGTTTTCTAAGACTCATAACATGTGAGTTCTTGCTTTCAATACAGCAATCCACTTGTGCTGCTGTAAATGTAAAATCCAGCACCCATTCATCTCATGTCAAGTTATTTCAGTCTCTTGAAAAGATTCCAAGTACAACAAAATGACTCCATTAAGTCCAATGTCTGCTCACTACTGACTTTCCTCCTCCACTTCATAACAAACTTGCCGCCTGTGAAATCAGCGTATCGTTATCTGATAATTGCTGATCGATCACCGTCAGGGCAGGTTGGACGGTAAGAGTAAATGAAGATACTGACCTCATTAAAGTTGGCCACCTCCTCACAGTTCTCTGCTATGCGGCTGTAGAAGGGCAGACCTGAAAGATGAAGAGGAGTTTGGTGGTTAAAATATGGTTCAATAATATCACTGTTGTCTCAGTTTGAGTGGGTGGACTCACAGCATGGGGCGTTTATACAGCACAGCGTTACTAGTGTTAATATAATCTGCTTGCATTATAAGAAAATTTGGGGTTTCAGGGTTTTAGTCACAGAAACTGCAATTAGTAAATTGAATTTAAAACCATTTTCAGTAACACTAATTCCACACTAACATAAAAGACATGCCAGTTGTTATGTTCAGTACCAGTTGACTTGAACTTGTCCATCTCATACTGCTTTATAGCGCTGTACTACTTTGACTGCATTTATATGACAAACTTTCTTTTTAGCAAAAACTAGCATTATGATGAGCTTAAAAAAACACAATATGTTAGCTTCTCTTGGTTTGTGCCGTGTGCAAAAAAACAAGCAGTGTGTAGCTGTGGTCCTTGTATTTTGTCATAGATGTCAAATAGAAGACATTTAAACCTTCAGATTGATTGGTTCCATAAAAATAAGAAATTCTGAGTATTGGGTCATTTTGGTAGAATTTAGTTTTGTTAGTTTTTCTTGTAAACAATAAATGAAAATAATATATGATTTGTATTTGTTTCTGTCTGTCTAATGCAACCACACCTTTTGAAACACAAAAAAGATTTTTCCACAAATATTTCATGATAACATTTGAGATTGTGTAAAATTTTAAGGGTGTCCGAAAACTTTTTCCACCACTGTAGTTACATGGACGCTGTGCTGCTATCTCACAACGATACGTAAATCCTTCACAAATCCATGGACCCAGACTATAAGCACATCACTGCCAAAATCTAATGAGAAGGTCCTTGTGTCATTTCTGACCTTCCCTGAAAATTTCATCCAAATCCGTTATTCCATTTTTGAGTGCACAGACAAACGTACGCCAATCGTCACATAACTTTGCGGCGTTCCTTGGCGGAGTAACTGTCTCCACCCCAACCAGCTACAACAGTAAAATACTGCCTGTGCACCGATACATCAGTAGATAAAAATCTTACAATGTATAAAATCCTATAACAATGTTGCATAACCATTTGTTTTTGATACTTTAGGCACGTTTTTCTGATGATAGATACAGGTTTCATAGAGAAATGTATCCGTTGCCCAATGCTTTTATCAACATCGAAATGGTCATTTTTGTCATGTGACGTCTTTTTACTCATGAATTAATGACTTAAAGACCTGACAAATGCACAAATTTAATATCTGTGTGTAACCACAGGAGACAGGAAAGAAATGCAGACGGTTAAATGGCAACTAAATGGCTCATTACAGGACCAAGCAGAAACAAATAAACAGAGTGGAGCAGATTTATAATATATACTGTACATGGAAATGAAAATCATCATTTTGCCATGCTTATTGATAACATGCAATCTAATCTCTTTAAATGCCAACGGCAACGATAATCTTCTGTTGCAGTGTTTATTCAAGGTTATGCTCAGGGAATGGAGCTATTCACTGCTCAGTATCCTGACTCACTCATGCAGTCAATGTTCACCTGGCTGCTTTGTGATGCTTCTGAATGCCCCCTGCTCATTCTCTGCTCTCTGCTTTTGTTGCAGGAGTTTGCTTTGTGTATCTGAGGCTTTATGAGGGTGCTGACGTCTGCTTGGGTGCATGTGGACACATCAGCTATCATATATATTTCAATGCACACACACACAGACCTGGAAATTAATTACAGCCCCTGTCAGCTAGAATAGAAATAATTAGACTCCAGCTCGCTCAATTAATATTATTATAATTATTATTACTATTATTATTATTTTCATTATTATTAGGATGCTGAACGTGTCTTTTTGCACATTCACAGGGCAAACAGAGTAAAACAAAATGGTACACAAACAAACAAAAGCAAAGCTTAAAAGATGTGATGCTTCATTCAACCTCATCTTTTATTTTTAATAATACAAGTTGCCAGTTTTGGCTCTAGCTTTTCATTTCTCTTGCAAGCGTTCCCTCTTTGCCATCCCTCCTACACTCGCTACAACCTTCTAAAACCCACATCCTTTGAAATACTTTTTAGAAAATAAACACCACTTTAATGTGAGAGCGAGAGAGAGAGAAAGACAGTATTCCTCCTACATTATTGAAAACAGCGGCACTGCTGTCATACCAGTGTTTTCATCTGGCTAAAGATATGGGTTTAAAACAGTAAATCATCTGAGGCTTATGTAAGGTGCTCAACACCTAAAAGTAAAACAACACGCTGCTAATCAGCTCAGCTTTTGGCATCGATGAAACGGTAAAAGATAAAGAAACGGAGAGCAAAGTGACGCTGAAGGAAGTGACCTGGAAGGAAAGAAAAGGAACACCGTGTGCATTTTTTATTTCGAGCAGACAGATGAAAAATAAAAGCGTGAGAGGAGGATGTGAAAGACTCAAACCAGTAAAAATCAAGAGCACCATAGTGCTGTGTAGTTTTGATTTAGTTTTATATGAAACTGGGATGGATAAAGAAGAAAAAAATAGCATAGAATAGTTTGTTAATCAAGCCAGGGTGTCTCATCCTGTACTGTGATTTAATTTCAATACCCACTTTAAATGTCTGTCTTAGTAGAGAACGCAAAGAAAACTGTTACATGGAGAAAATTGAGTGTAAACTGTGTCTGCATCAGACAAAAGATTGCATAAAGCTCTGAGTGCTGCAAATCAGGAACATGCAGTAGACAATAATACAACAAACTGTCCAAACAGCCGTTCCAGTATCAAGTGTGTGAAAGTTAAGAAGAGGTTCAATTTGTACAAAGGCAGAAGAAGAAAGTTGGGCTGAAAGAAAAAAGTAAGACTATCCAAAAGCAGACAGATTGTCTTCATTTTTTCATTACAGAAAGCACGGTACACTGAACTGTCATCCTGCAGGCTACTGTACAGAAACTCAGCTTATGAGCTACAAGAACCGGAGCGCTGTTCTTAGATAAAGCCAAGAGCTACAGATAACAGCAAGAATTCATCAAAGACGTGTCAGACAATCAATTAAATACTGGTGCTTCGCCTTAAAGGGACTTAATTTATTGTCTCAAAGATCAAATAATAATTAACCAGTTTTAGCCTGACTGTGCAGGGAACATTACGGCCTTCTTTAATGCGTTTGACAATGTGTCTTTAATAGAATCAATGCACTAATAGCTGCTATTTTTAAGAATATTCAGTGTTTGACATAACATGTAGAGTCAAATTACACACTGTGGCAAGAAAAAGTAAATAAAACTGTATGGACTGTGCACCATTTGTTGTAAAGCATCTTGAAATCTGTTGGTTTCATCCATATTGAATACACTCCCCTCCTAAAGTATTTAAACAGTGAGGCCAATTCCATTATTTCTGCTGTAAACTGAAAACCTTTGGGTTTGACATAACAAGAAGAATATGAGACAAGAGATCAACATTTCAGCTTTTATTTCCAGGTATTTACATCTGGATCTGACACATAACTTAGAGGATAACATTATTTGTAACAGAACACCAAATTTTTAGTTGAACAAAAGTACTGGAACATACAGGCTTAAAATAGATTAAAATGAATAAGACTTAATATTTAGTTGCTTATCCTTTGCTTGCAATAACTGCATCAAGCCTGTGACCAGTTGACATCACCAAACTTTTGCATTCTTCTTTTGTGATGCGTTTCCAGGCTTTCACCACAGCCTCTTTGAGTTGTTTGTTTTGGGGTGTTACTCCCTTCATTCTCCTCTTTAGCAGGTAAAATGCAGCTCTGTAGGGTTTAAGTCTTCAGATTGACTTGGCCGCTCTAAAACCTTCCACTTCTTGCCCCTCATGAACTCTTGTGTTGTTCTGCCAGTGTGTTTGGCTTATTATCTTGCTGCACGATGAAGAATCTCCCCACCAGTTTGGTTGCATCTTTCTTTAAATTGGCAGACAAAATGTTTCTGTGGACTTCTGAGTTCATTTTGCTGCTGTCATCATGTGTTCCATCATCAATGAAGATTAATGAGCTCCTTCCTGAAGAAGCCATGCAAGCCCAAACCATAACATCACCTCCACTGTGTTTCACAGATGAGCTTGTATGTTTGGGATCATGAGAAGATCCTTTCTTTCTCCAAACTTTAGCCTTTCCATCACTTTAGTAAAGGTTCATCTTTGTCTCATCAGTTCATAAAACTTTGTCCCAGAATTTTTAAGGCTCATCTCTGTACTTTTTTTGCAAATTCCAGCCTGGCCTTCCAGTTCTTCTTGCTAATGAGTGGTTTGTATCTTCTGGTTTAGCCCCTGTGCTTTTGTTCATGAAGTCTTCTGTGAACAGTAGATTATGATACCTTCACTCCTGCCCTCTGCAGGTTGTTACTGATGTCACTAACAGTTCTTTTTGGGTTTTTCTTTACAGCTGTCAGTGTTTCTGTCGTCAACTGCTGCTGTTTTCCTTGGTCTACCTGTTCAACATCTGTTCCTTAGTCCACCAGTAGTTAGTTTCTTCTTCAGGACATTCCAAATGGTTGTGCTGGCTGTGGCCAATGTCTGTGCAATGACTCTGAATGATTTTCCATCTTCTCTCAGCTTCACAATTGCTTATTTTTCACGCATAGACAGCTCTTTGGTTTTCATGCTGGTTTCACCTCTAACTATAGATGCAGTCTGCACAGGCACAACTCAGATCTGAAGCTGAACGTAGACATTGAGCGCTATTTATTGTCTGAATAATCAATGTAATAGGACACACCAGGGCAACAAAACACACCTGTCAGTCACATGTTCCAATACTTTTGCTCACATGAAAAATGGGTGGGTTCAAACAAAAGGGGCTATCTTCTAAGATGTGTATCAGATTCAGATTTAAATGCCTGAAAATAAAAGCTGAAATGTTGATCTCTTGCCTCATCTTCATTATTTGATATCAGACCCAAATATTTTCAGTCTACAGAAAACAAAAAGAATTGGCCTCACTGTTCCAATACTTTTGAAGGGGAGTGTACATCACCCAGGTTTCACAGTGCAGACTGGGGAAAAAAACTCTTAAGCTAAAGGCATCAACAAAAACTAATTCGAGTCAAGAGTTTGAAAACCTGGAGTCAAATCAATAAACAAGACTGAAGATGTGAAGTACAGCTACATAGACATAAAATTCTGAAAACATGTTGGCATTTACTGCTCTGAAGTAGTGTAAACCAGGCCTTAAAAAAAGAAACATCTCGGAAGGCTTATCGATAGTATTGTACATTCTCATAATGCTGGAAAGGGTTACAAAGCAATATCAGAGAGCTGAGATATTTTTCTGTCCATAGTTAGATAAATCTTTTAGAAGTAGATATGATGTAGGACTATGGTTTCTCTGCATAGAAATGGCGACAGATAAGACGTCTCTAAAAGCGTAACACAGGAAGCTCTACTCTGTAATTATAGAAGCCCTGAGTAACAGCTAAAGGCTTGAAATAATCACTAGAGCTGGATTACATCTGGGTTTATGAGTGTTTCCAAGAGAAAACATCGCTTTGGGTCCGAAGTTTCCCAAAGAGCACCTTGATATTGGCATAATAACATGAAAAACATCCCAACGGTAAAGATAAGGAGATGTTGGTGATTAAATGTAAACCTACAATGAAATACAAAAAAACAAAAAAATTATATGGCACAAAGACCTCAACCCAACAGTGATACTGTGGTATTGTCTCAAAGGAGCCGTTTACACCAGACATCCCAGAAATACAGCTAAGCTGGAGAAAACGGTAGTTTGAGGTTATTGCTGCCAAAGGAGATTGAACCAGATATTAATCCTCCTGTTGTTGTGCCATTTACCAGCACCAAAAAATATTGTTTCCTCATCTGAAAAAAATCCAAAAATTCAGCAAAAAATTCCCCAAATTTCTGAAAATTTGCAAAACCGTCAGGAAGAAAATTTCAGTAATTCCTTAAAAGTTTCCCTTAAAAATTTCATTAAAAAATCCCCCAAATTTGGCAAGAAAATTCTTGTAAATATTTTCAATAAATGAGTAAAAATCTTCCAAAAAAATCCTAAAAATATCTAAAATGATTACATATATACCAGTAAAACCTCTATTTTCTTTAAGAACATTCACATGAAAATCAACCAAAATCCAGCGAATTTCGCTGGATTTTGGTTGAGTTTTTTGTGAATGTTCTTAAGAAATATTTTTAACATTTGTTTTTTCCACCAAAAAATGTTCAAAGATTTCCCAAAAACGTTAAAAATGTGGACATCAGAAGTTTCACTATGAAAATATATATTTTTCCCACATTTTTAAACGGGTCACTTTTGACCCGCAGGACGACACGAGGGTTAA